>NC_042970.1:3795871-3890871 GCF_901001165.1 Salmo trutta | reverse complement strand
TTGTTGGGTTTTAAATTTGAGAGAAAGGCATTTCACTGTACTTGTGCAAGAGACATTAAAACTTCAAACTTCACACAAACAAATCAAATCAAATCAAATGTATTTATATAGCCCTTCGTATATCAGCTGAAATCTCAAAGTGCTGTACAGAAACCCAGCCTAAAACCCCAAACAGCAAGCAATGCAGGTGAAAGAAGCACGGTGGCTAGGAAAAACTCCCTAGGAAAAACTCCCTAGAAAGGCCAAAAACCTAGGAAGAAACCTAGAGAGGAACCAGGCTATGAGGGGTGGCCAGTCCTCTTCTGGCTGTGCCGGGTGGATATTATAACAGAACATGGTCAAGATGTTAAAATGTTCATAAATGACCAGCATGGTCAAATAATAATAATCATTGTAGTTGTCGAGGGTGCAACAAGCACGTCCGGTGAACAGGTCAGGGTTCCGTAGCCGCAGGCAGAAAAGTTGAAACTGGAGCAGCAGCATGGCCAGGTGGACTGGGGACAGCAAGGAGTCATCATGCCAGGTAGTCCCGAGGCATGGTCCTAGGGCTCAGGTCCTCCGAGAGAAAGAAAGAAAGAGAGAAAGAGAGAATTAGAGAGAGCATATTTAAATTCACACAGGACACCGGATAAGACAAGAGAATACTCCAGATGTAACAGACTGACCCTAGCCCCCCGTCACATAAACTACTGCAGCATAAATACTGGAGGCTGAAACAGGAGGGATCAGAAGACACTGTGGCCCCATCCGATGATACCCCCGGACAGGGCCAAACAGGCAGGATATAACCCCACCCACTTTGCCAAAGCACAGCCCCCACACCACTAGAGGGATGTCTACAACCACCAACTTACCGTCCTAAGACAAGGCCGAGTAAAGCCCACAAAGATCTTAGCCATGGCACAACCCAAAGGGGGGGGGGCACCAACCCAGACAGGAAGACCACGTCAGTGACTCAACCCACTCAAGTGACGCACCCCTCCCATGGACGGCATGGAAGAACACCAGTAAGTCAGTGACTCAGCCCCTGTAATAGGGTTAGAGGCAGAGAATCCCAGTGGAAAGAGGGGAACCGGCAAGGCAGAGACAGCAAGGGTGGTTCGTTGCTCCAGCCTTTCCGTTCACCTTCACACTCCTGGGCCAGACTATACTTAATCATAGGACCTACTGAAGAGATAAGTCTTCAGTAAAGACTTAAAGGTTGAGACTGAGTCTGCGTCTCTCACATGGGTAGGCAGACCATTCCATAAAAATGGAGCTCTATAGGAGAAAGCCCTACCTCCAGCCGTTTGCTTAGAAATTCTAGGGACAATTAGGAGGCCTGCGTCTTGTGACTGTAGCGTACGTGTAGGTATGTACGGCAGGACCAAATCAGAAAGATAGGTAGGAGCAAGCCCATGTAATGCTTTGTAGGTTAGCAGTAAAACCTTGAAATCAGCCCTTGCCTTAACAGGAAGCCAGTGTAGGGAGGCTAGCACTGGAGTAATATGATACAAAAAAATTGGTTCTAGTCAGGATTCTAGCAGCCGTATTTAGCACTAACTGAAGTTTGTTTAGTGCTTTATCCGGGTAGCCGGAAAGTAGAGCATTGCAGTAGTCCAGCCTAGAAGTAACAAAAGCATGGATTAATTTTTCTGCATCATTTTTGGACAGAAAGTTTCAGATTTTTGCAATGTTACGTAGATGGAAAAAAGCTGTCCTTGAAACAGTCTTGATATGTTCTTCAAAAGACAGATCAGGGTCCAGAGTAACGCCGAAGTCCTTCACATTTTTATTTGAGACGACTGTATAACCATCCAGATTAATTGTCAGATTCAACAGAAGATCTCTTTGTTTCTTGGGACCTAGAACAAGCATCTCTGTTTTGTCCAAGTTTAAAAGTAGAACGTTTGCAGCCATCCACTTCCTTATGTCCTTCTAGGGAGGGCAATTTTGGGGCTTCACCATGTTTCATTGAAATGTACAGCTGTGTGTCGTCCGCATAGCAGTGAAATTTAACATTATGTTTTCGAATGACATCCCCAAGAGGTAAAATATATAGTGAAAACAATAGTGGTCCTAAAACAGAACCTTGAGGAACACCGAAATTTACAATTGATTTGTCAGAGGACAAAACATTCACAGAGACAAACTGATATCTTTCCGACAGATAAGATCTAAACTAGGCCAGAACTTGTCCATGTAGACCAATTTGGGTTTCCAATCTCTCCAAAAGAATGTGGTGATCGATGGTATCAAAAGCGGCACTAAGATCTAGGAGCATGAGGACAGATGCAGAGCCTCGGTCTGACGTCATTAAAAGGTAATTTACCACCTTCACAAGTGCAGTCTCAGTGCTATGATGATCGAAAGATGATCGAAAGTGGCATGGTGGTATTTAACAGAACAGGGGGAGGTGTCAGTGCTAACACACTCCCAATAAGCTTGAGAAGCCCTTTCCCTCTCCACCCCTTAGTAAAAACCACCATGTCACGTAGCTGACCTTTTCTGAGGCAGCAGCCAATTGACAGTGGCATGGTGGTATTTAACCCATAAGGGTCTAATCCCTGTCTAAGCCGGGTAGGGGGAAGCTATATGGAATTGTTTTAAGAATGTGATACCAAATGATCATTTTGCTATTTGATTTTGAATTTTAAGACCCTTTAAAGTATCCCCAATCAGCCCATACAAACACATGGAATAACATATTTACTACATGGAACAACAGTCCCAAAATAAAATCTAAATGAAGTGTCTGTCCTATGTCTGAGAAATATAAGATCAGGAAACATATATATCTATTTTTTTTACATGTATTTAACCCTTTATTTTTGGGCACTAAACAGTCTCCATATGTACAACCATGATGTTTTTCAACTGATTTTTTTTTCAACCTTCAACCTTGTGAGGCCTGAGGGTGTTCTAGAGCCAAACAACCGACATGTTCCTGAGTGTCTCACCTTTACACATAACCCAAGCTATTCGGACGCTACAGACAAAAGTTGGCAGATCGGCGGTACTGACTTCAGACGAGTCTCCAGACACTTGTGGGAGGTCGTAGAACAAAACACGGAGAACACCATCACGTTCGTGAGAGTCTCTCGTCTTTCCATAGAGGGGATTTGTAAGCCAAACCATTTAGACGCTACAGACAATTTTATGAGGAGGCCGATTTTTCCGTCTCATGGTCTGACAAACCTTTCACCGCAGACGTGGAAGTGTTACGTAGGCGGATGTGGTGGATTGAGAGGCATCCTATGTATGAAGAAAAAAAAAACAATATCTCTAGCTTAAATTTACGGATGTTGATGGGGATGTTATTTTATGATGCGGGGGAGCGGACAGTGTTAATCTGCTAAATTGTAATTACTTTGCTACTATGGCCTATTTATTGCCATACCTCGCATGCCATTTGCACACACTGTATATAGACTTTCTATTTTTCTATGGTGTTATTGACTGTACGCTTGTTTATTCCATATGTAACTCTGTGTTGTTGTTTGTGTCGCACTGCTTTGCTTCATCTTGGAAAAGGTCGCAGTTGTAAATGAGAACTTGTTCTCAACTAGCCTACCTGGTTAAATAAAGGTAAAATAAAATAATACAAACATTGACCTTAGGGTGGTTTTAACAGAACCTGCAACACAAGACCTTTTCGGAATCCAAGACCTGATCGAAAGTGGCATGGTGGTATTTAACAGAACAGGGGGAGGTGTCAGGGACGACCTTCTAAATAACAAACACAAACACACGCACTCACTTACAAACACAAGCGCGCACACACACACACAAACACATCAAGCTACACCCTGTTATAAGCCTAATATCACTTGTGTTTGTGGGGAATTTGCTTTGCCTGAATTATAACGTATTTCAACTTTAATCCATTTTAAGCAGGAATAAGTTGGTAATAAAGTTAATGATTGCTAAAGGTTTTAATTAAAAGGTTTTAACGAAAGGTTTATTTAAAGATATCCACTTAATGATCATAGATCAACATGCGTGTGTGATCTTAGGTTGGAGTCTGATTGATTGTAGCAACATGCAGCTTTTGTAGCATGACTCCCTCGCCGGGTCGATGTGTTCCTAGATCCCTAAATAGCAACATACACAAGGGGGAGCGAGAGCAGACATGTTCCTGTTGTCGACGTCCCATTTATCTTAAAAGTAAAGAAGAATCACTTTTAAAACATCACCACCACTGTTAGCTAATTTCAATGAAAGCCAAATGCCTATTTGTTTAGTAGCTAAATGTAGTGAAAGTTCTGGGTTTGTTTTACATGACCTTGTTTTTTGTCTGTTGGCTGAAGGCTACTCTGCTAGCAGCTTGCTAGCTAGCTGGCTAAAAACATCACCACCACTGTTAGTTAATTTCAAAGAAAACCAACTGCATTTTTTAAAAATTAAAGCTACATGTAATGAAAGTTTTGGAATTGTTTTACATGACCTTGTTTTGTGTCTGTTGGCTGAAGGCTACTCTGCTAGCAGCTTGCTAGCTAGCGGACTAAAAACATCACTCAAGCTAGCCTTTTAGCTTCCTATATCTCACCCATGTGAAATAATCAGATTTTAAAAATAATTAATACCGTGACAAATATTCTTTACTTGTCAATGTAACCTATAACATTATACCAGAATGTATTCATTCCCATAGAAGCTCTAGATATGTTTGGTCATGGAGAAAAAGCCCAATGGCTCGTGGCTGATTTTAGGTAGTCAATCAGCTAGTTATTATTATTAAACAAAATATCTAATATCTTTATTTGGGGCGGGGTTATTAAGGCTACAATGTTGTTTGGACAGTTGCTGAGATTTTATTTACTTATCAATGCAAAATAACTACTACTTTGATGGTGGGCCTATTTAGTTACCTATCGATCATATCAAGGAACCCAGTGAGCTTCATATCCTACAAAACACCCACAGTTACGCATTTAACACGGCGAGTTACACATTTCATGTGCCACTGGAGTACGTCAAATGTCAGAGCGCACTACACGGAGCATTGCGTTGCGACACTGCAGGTTTAGAGGTATAAATCGGCCTTAAAGCACCATGGGTCGTTGTCCCAAAAGGTACCCTGTTCCCTATATAGTGCACAACTTTTTACCAGGGCACAAAAGGGGAAAAATACATGTTTTACCTAAAGTAAAATGTAGTCGACGGCATCATGAACTTTACCAAGCACAAGGACATTTTAGCGAAAAGCCTGTTTGCCTCTGCCAGGAGGCCGACACTTTGTCGCAAGTGGATCTTCCAGCAAAACAATAGACTCCTTTCATGTGTTTGTAAACATTGCCGCGTGAGAGCGATACCAGCCATTTTGGTTAAAACACGGGAGTTCACACGCTTCATGGACAACAACTGTAGACTAACAGTCAAATGCTTACTTACGGATTATTTTCCAACAATGCAGATTGAAAAATAAGATTTCTTGTTTTAATAAAAAAATAGAAATAGTGACACGGGGAATAAATGCACAGTGAATAACGAATGAAATATTAAGTGTACAAAACATTAGCAACACTATTGAGTTATTAACTCTCTGAATGGCACACACGCAATCCATGTCACAATTGTCTCAAGGTTTAAACATTGGTTAAAAAAATATCTCCTCCCATTCATATACACTAATTGAAGTGGATTTAACAGATGAAATCATTAAGGGATCATAGCTTTCACCTGGATTCACCTTGTCAGTCTATGTCATGGAAAGAGCAGGTGTCCTTAATGTTTTGTGCACTCATTGTAAAGGGCCAGGCTAGGCTAGGTAATATAACTGTGTATATGGTCTAGGACCAGGCTAGGCTAGGTAATATAACAGTATATATGGTCTAGGACCAGGCTAGGTAATATAACTGTGTATATGGTCTAGGACCAGGCTAGGCTAGGTAATATAACAGTGTACATGGTCTAGGACCAGGCTAGGTAATATAACAGTATATATGGACTAGGACCAGGCTAGGTAATATAACAGTGTATATGGTCTAGGATCAGGCTAGGTAATATAACAGTATATATGGTCTATGACCAGGCTAGTTAATATAACAGTATATATGGTCTAGGACCAGGCTAGGTAATATAATACTGTATGTGGTCTAGGACCAGGCTAGGTAATAGAATACTGTATGTGGTCTAGGACCAGGCTAGGTAATAGAATACTGTATGTGGTCTAGGACCAGGCTAGGTAATAGAATACTGTATGTGGTCTAGGACCAGGCTAGGTAATATAATACTGTATGTGGTCTAGGACCAGACTAGTTAATATAATACTGTATGTGGTCTAGGACCAGGCTAGGTAATAGAATACTGTACAGGTTTGTGAACTCAGCCCCAGGACCAGCTGGATGAGGGGACTCTTTTCTTTGCTCAGCTCTTGGCATTGCAGTGCTTGGTATTGATATGAGAGGGGGTCATTGTTATTTAGATGTTTCCAAAACTTAATTGCTCTTTTTTGAGTTTTTATTATTAGTGGATATTGGCCTAATTCTGCCCTGCATGCATTGTTTGTAGTTTTCCTCTGGACATATAGGAGAATCTTACAGAACTCTGCATGCAGGGTATCAATGGGGTGTTTGTCCCATTTGATGAAATCTTGTTTGGAAGTGGACCCCACACCTCACTGCTATAAAGTGCAATTGGTTCAATGACATATGCAATTAGTTTTAGCTAAATTTTAATAGGTATTTCAATTTGAATTTGCTTTTTAATGGCGTAGAATGCCCTTCGTGCTTTCTCTCTCAGTTAATTCACTGCCTCATTAAGGTGTCCAGTTGAGCTTATTTTTAAACCTAAGTAATTGTAGTGTGTACAGTACTCTATATACTTTGTACCAATTGAGAACTTTGGTCTAATTCCCTGAGATCTGGATCTTCTCTGGAAAATCATTATTTGTCTTTTTGGGGTTTACTGCCAGGACCCAGGTCTGGCAGCACTGCTCTACCAGGTCCAGGCTCTGCTGTAGGCCATGTGCTGTGGGTGACAGCAGGCATAGGTCATCTGTGAAGAGTAGGCATTTAACTTCTGAATTGTGGAGACTAACACCAGAGGCGTAGGATTTTTCTAGAATAGTGGCCAATTCGTTAATGTAAATATTGAAGAGTGCAGGGCTCAGATTGCAACCCTGGCGAAGGCCCCGCCCCTGGTTAAAGAATTCTGTTCTTTTCTTACCAATTGTAATGCTGCACGTATTGCCAGTATACATTGATTTAATTATTTCATATGTTTTACCCCCTACACTACTTTCAATAACTTTGTAGAACAGTCCTGTATGCCAAATAGAATCAAATGCTTTTTGGAAGTCGATAAAGCAAGCGTATATTTTGGTATTATTTTGGTGGGCATGTTTATCTATCAGGGTGTGTAGGGTGTAAATATGATCAGTTGTGCGATGTTTTGGTATAAATCCAATTTGGCTTTTACTCAAGATATTGTGCTTATTAAGGAAGTTCAGAACTCTTACATTGATAATACTACAGAAAACTTTCCCCGGGCTACTGTTCACACAAATGCCTCTGTAATTGTTAGGGTCAAATTTGTCTCCGTTCTTAAATATTGGGGTTATGAGTCCTTGATTCCAGATGTCACTGTCCTGACCTGAGAGAGACTTTTTTTACGTCTCTATTTAGGTTTGGTCAGGGTGTGATTTGGGTGGGCATTCTATGTCCTTTTTTCTATGCTTTGTATTTCTTTGTTTTGGCCTGGTATGGCTCTCAATCAGGGACAGCTGTACATCGTTGTCGCTGATTGGGAGTCATACTTAGGCAGCCTGTTTTCCTTTGGGGTTTGTGGGTAGTTATTTTCTGTTTTGTACAGTTTGTGACCTGACAGAACTGTTTGCTGTCGTTCATTTTCTTGAATTGTTTGAGGTGTTTCTTATTATTAAATCATTAGTATGAACAGTCACCACGCTGCGCTTTGGTCCCCTTCTTCTACAGATGACAAGCGTTACAGTCAGGGAAATAACCTACACTCAGGATCAAATTAAACAGTTTTAATATAGCCAATTGAAATGTTGCACTAGTGAGTGTGAGCATCTCATTTAGGATGCCATCAGGTCCTCATGCTTTTTTAAAATTTGAGAGCCTGAAGTTTCTTATCGAGCTCCTGGTCAGTAATTAGGGAGTCCAATGAATTTTGATTGTCCTTTGTAGCTTTTTGTAATCCATTCAACTTCTCATGAATTTGGCGTTGTTCTGCGTTTGTGTCAATTTGAATGGTGTTGTAGAGTGTTGTCCATATGAAACCGTTTTGTATCGCTAATTCCTCTTGTTTAGATTTTTTTATTTTTTCCAATTTTGCCAGAAGTTGTTTGTGTTAATGGACTCCTCAATTAGTGTCAGCTACTTGCTTGTCCTGTGATTTTTTGGTTCTGAGTGAACGTTTATAGAGTTTTAAAGTCTCACAGTAATGAAGGCGTAATTCACCATTATTTGGGTCTCTGTGCTTTTGGTTGGATAGTGTTCTAAGTTTTTCCCTTATAATTTTACAATCTGCATCAAACCAGTTGTCATCTGTGATCTTTTTTGTTTTGTTTTTTATCAATTTCAATTGTGCTTCTTTTACCATTTGCCTGAATATATAGTTGATGTTTTGTACTGCTTGATTGATGCCTTCTTTACTGTGAGTGAATGTGGTATCCAGAAAGTTATCTAAGAGTGTTTGTATATTTTGGTTACTGGTTGCTTTCTGGTATTCTTCTGTGCTGTTTTGGGCCCATCTGTATGAATTTCTGATGTTGTACAGCTTACTGGGCTGTGAATGTGTGGTTGTTTCCATGTCTGTTCTTTTGAGGAACAACGTAATTTGGCTGAGATCAGACAGAGGTGTTAGTGGCTTGACAGTGAATGAGCTGAGAGAGAAAGGGTCAATGTCTGTGATCATATAGTCTACTGTGCTGTGGCCAAGAGGTGAGCAGTAGGTGAATCTCCCCAAAGAGTCCCCCCGTAACCTACCATTGACATAGTACAGACCCAGGCTTCTACAGAGCAGCAAAAGATCCCTTCCGTTGTTGACGGTGCTGTCATTGTTGTTTCTATGGGGGAGATTAAGACAGTTAGAAACAGTATGGCCTGTAATAAAGCTGTTCCCTCGTGTGGTCATTAGATCAGGTAGTGTTCCTGTGCGCGCATTTGTGTCCCCACAGATGAGCACATTTCCCTGGGCCTGGAAATGGCACGTCTCTTCCTCAAGGGTGGGGAAGATCTCCTCTGAGTAATATGGGTATTCTGAGGGGGGATATATATTGCGCAAAGGAACACATCTTTTTCTGTCAGTACAAGTTATTTTTTCAGTTTTAACCTAACGTGATATTTGGCAATTTTAAGGGGATCAATTAGATGTCGCAGTTCAGATTTGTACCAAATGATCAATCCTCCAGAGTGAGTGAGTGAGTGAGTGAGTGAGTGAGTGAGTGAGTGAGTGAGTGAGTCTCTGTCTGTCTGTCTGTCTGTCTGTCTGTCTGTCTGTCTGTCTGTCTGTCTGTCTGTCTGTCTGTCTGTCTGTCTGTCTGTCTGTCTGTCTGTCTGTCTGTCTGTCTGTCTGTCTGTCTGTCTGTCTGTCTGTCTGTCTGTCTGTCTGTCTGTCTGTCTGTCCATCCACTTTGCTCTCTATCTCTCATCAGTCCCTCCTCCCTTCTCTAGCATGCCCACACAGTATTCCCCCTCTCCTATTTAGAATACATTATTATGCAGAAAGCAGTGCTCTTGGTTGCCTTGACACCAAAAGCTGTTGTTTTTGGCAAACTCAGATCAACACATGGAGAATAGTGTGGAAAGAAAGAGATCGAGAGAGAATGTAGAGAGCGAGAGAGAGAGCGAGAGAGAGAGAGAGCGGGAGAGAGAGAGAGCGGGAGAGAGAGAGAGAGAGAGAGAGCGAGAGAGAGAGAGAGAGAGAGAGAGAGAGAGAGAGCAAGAGAGAGATGAAGCTAACATGCTGTTCTTGGCAAACACAAATGTTAAACAAACGGAGATGAGTGTTGGAAAAAACACAGAGTGCAAGAGAGGCAGGGATGGTTGGCTGCAGCTTTGCAAACACACTAATGCTTTAATAAACTGGTTAGCGCGTCGTTGGGCAATCTGACAGCTTTTCAAACACACTAATTATTTAATAAACAGGTTAGAGAGTCGTTGGGCGGCCATGTACCATCTCACACTATACACTCTCTAAGTCCCGAATGTCACCATATTAAATTGATAGTGCACTACTTTTGACCAGAGCAGTGCACTATATAGGAATAGGGTGCCATCTGGGACAGATCCTCAGTAGATACTCTGCCTGCTCTCCTAGCCTGGAACCAGCAGGGCCATTCGTTACAATACCTGCTCTCCTAGCCTGGAACCAGCAGGGCCATTCGTTACAATACCTGCTCTCCTAGCCTGGGAAACAGCATGGCCATTCGCTACAATACCTGCTCTCCTAGCCTGGGAAACAGCAGGGCCATTCGTTACAATACCTGCTCTCCTAGCCTGGAACAAGCAGGGACATTCGCTACAATACCTGCTCTCCTAGCCTGGAAACAGCAGGGCCATTCGCTACAATACCTGCTCTTCTAGCCTGGAAACAGCAGGGCCATTCGTTACAATACCTGCTCTCCTAGCCTGGAAACAGCAGGGCCATTCGCTACAATACCTGCTCTCCTAGCCTGGAAACAGCAGGGCCATTCGTTACAATTCCTGCTCTCCTAGCCTGGAATCAGCAGGGCCATTCGCTACAATACCTCGGTGTCCTCTGGTCTCATCTGAGAGGCTCGACAGAGGACTGTCTCTCAGTTCTGACTGATATTTCATGTACTTGATTTCAACAAGTATCTATAGAAACAGGTTATTATATAGATAAAACAAGTACATAGGTTAACAATAGGAATATACACTGCTCAAAAAAATAAAGGGAACACTTAAACAACACAATGTAACTCCAAGTCAATCACACTTCTGTGAAATCAAACTGTCCACTTAGGAAGCAACACTGATTGACAATACATTTCACATGCTTTTGTGCAAATGGAATAGACAACAGGTGGAAATTATAGGCAATTAGCAAGACACCCCCAATAAAGGAGTGGTTCTGAAGGTGGGGACCACAGACCACTTCTCAGTTCCTATGCTTCCTGGCTGATGTTTTGGTCACTTTTAAATGCTGGCGGTGCTTTCACTCTAGTGGTAGCATGAGACAGAGTCTACAACCCACACAAATGGCTCAGGTAGTGCAGCTCATCCAGGATGGCACATCAATGCGAGCTGTGGCAAGAAGGTTTGCTGTGTCTGTCAGCGTAGTGTCCAGAGCATGGAGGCTCTACCAGGAGACAGGCCAGTACATCAGGAGACGTGGAGGAGGCCGTAGGAGGGCAACAACCCAGCAGCAGGACCGCTACCTCCGCCTTTGTGCAAGGAGGAGCAGAAGGAGCACCTCCAGAGCCCTGCAAAATGACCTCCATCAGGCCACAAATGTGCATGTGTCTGCTCAAATGGTCAGAAACAGACTCCATGAGGGTGGTATGAGGGCCCGACGTCCACAGATGGGGGTTGTGTTTACAGCCCAACACCGTGCAGGACGTTTGGCATTTGTCAGAGAACACCAAGATTGGCAAATTCGCCACTGGCGCCCTGTGCTCTTCACAGATGAAAGCAGGTTCACACTGAGCACATGTGACAGACGTGACAGAGTCTGGAGACGCCGTGGAGAATGTTCTGCTGCCTGCAACATCCTCCAGCATGACCGGTTTGGCAGTGGGTCAGTCATGGTGTGGGGTGGCATTTCTTTGGGGGGCCGCACAGCCCTCCATGTGCTCGCCAGAGGTAGCCTGACTGCCATTAGGTACCGAGATGAGATCCTCAGACCCCTTGTGAGACCATATGCTGGTGCGGTTGGCCCTGGGTTCCTCCTAATGCAAGACAATGCTAGACCTCATGTGGCTGGAGTGTGTCAGCAGTTCCTGCAAGAGGAAGGCATTGATGCTCTGGACTGGCCCGCCCGTTCCCCAGACCTGAATCCAATTGAGCACATCTGGGACATCATGTCTCGCTCCATCCACCAACGCCACGTTGCACCACAGACTGTCCAGGAGTTGGCGGATGCTTTAGTCCAGGTCTGGGAGGAGATCCCTCAGGAGACCATCCGCCACCTCATCAGGAGCATGCCCAGGCGTTGTAGGGAGGTCATACAGGCACGTGGAGGCCACACACACTACTGAGCCTCATTTTGACTTGTTTTAAGGACATTACATCAAAGTTGGATCAGCCTGTAGTGTGGTTTTCCAATTTAATTTTGAGTGTGACTCCAAATCCAGACCTCCGTGGGTTGATAAATTGGATTTCCATTGATTATTTGTGTGTGATTTTGTTGTCAGCACATTAAACTATTTTAAGAAAAAAGTACTTAATAAGATTATTTCTTTCATTCAGATCTAGGATGTGTTGTTTAAGTGTTCCCTTTATTTTTTTGAGCAGTATATATAGATACCTCTGTCTGCTCTTATCTGAGAAATTTGAACAGTTGTGACCTGATATTTGATGTAGCATTTGAATAATTTGAATTTGCACATTTTTCTCATTTGAATAAGCACCATACAGAAGCGTCGGTCTGCTCTGGTCTGAAAGGCTCAAAGAGGACTGTGTCTCACAGTTAGGATAAGTATTTTATCTGCTATACATCTATTAGAACAATAATTGCAAAAGGGACACTTGATGCTATATAGATAAAACAATTAAATAGCTAAACATTATAGCTAAAATAATTCTATACTGTAGAGCAGGTATTCCCAAACTGGGGTTCGCGTACACCCAGGGTACGCGCCGTGACGTCGGGGGGAGGGGGTGTGTGTGTGTGGGGGGGGGGGGGGGGTGTACGCCAAATAAAAATGTGATTCCCATTTAAATTATTATTATAATTTTTGCACATTTTCAAACAGTCCGTTTATATTTTCCATACATTTGGGTGAGGTTTTTCTCCTCGCCTGAGTATCCTTGTTTCACGGTCAAATATAAAATTAAACCATCTAGTGTTCAGCGAAAAACAACACAATGTCAATTACAGGAAGCCTAGTGAAATAATTAACATCCGATCACATTAACCGTTTCTCTCTATCGCGGGAATTCCACTAACGGTCTGTATGTAGCCAAACGTAGCTGCTGCTCAGTCCGTTTGCTCGAAAATGTATAAATGGTTAAAAAGAAGTAAGGCCCGCGTCCATAGAGACACATACCAGCTCTACTGTTCTACATTTGCTCTTAGTCCAGCTAGCATGGACATTGACAGTTGTGAATCTGTTGCAGCCGAAGTGCTACTGCCCCCTTACCCGGGAAAGCACCGAACAAAAGACAGGGACGTTGGCCCATCGAGGGAGGTCCGGCATATTCGGTCCATGTTAGCCTACAGGGAGGAAGTGTGGGCCCTGGCGGATTGGTGCCAGGAAAATAACCTCTCTCTCAATGTCAACAAAATTAAGGAATTAAGGACTTTAGGAGACAGCAGACGGAGCACTCCCCCAATCACATCGACGGGGCCACAGTGGAGAAGGTGAAAAGTTGAAGGTTCCTCGGCGTACATATTACTGACCATCTGAAACGGTCCACCCACACAGACAGTGTGGTGAAGAAGGCCCAACAGAGCCTCTTCAAACTCAGGAGATTGAAGAAATATGTCTTGGCTCCTAAGACCTTCACCATTGAGAGCATCCTGTCGGGCTGGTTCACTGCTTTGTACGGCAACAGCACCACCTGCTACAGCAGGGCTCTCCAGAGGGGGGTGAGGTCTGCCCAACACATCACCGTGGAAACACTACCTGCCCTCCAGGACACCTACAGCACCCGATGTCACAGGAAGGCCAAAAAGAACATCAACCACCTGAGCCACAGCCTGTTCACCCTCTATCATCCAGAAGGGTGAGGTCAGTAAAGGTGCATCACAGCTTCTATCTCAAGGCCATCAGACTGTTAAATAGCCATCACTAGCCATGGAACACTGGTCAGTTTAATAATGGAACACTGGTCACCTTAATAATGGAACACTGGTCACTTTAATAATGGAACACTAGTCACTTTAATAATGGAACACTGGTCACTTTAATAATGGAACACTGGTCACTTTAATAATGGAACACTGGTCACTTTATTAATGGAACACTAGTCACTTTAATAATGGAACACTAGTCACTATATTAATGGAACACTGGTCACTATAATAATGGAACACTGGCCACTTAATAATGGAACACTGGTCACTTTAATAATGGAACACTATTCACTTTAATAATGGAACACTAGTCACTTTAATAATGGAACACTGGTCACTTTAATAATGGAACACTGGTCACTTTATTAATGGAACACTAGTCACTTTAATAATGGAACACTGGTCACTTTAATAATGGAGCACTAGTCACTTTATTAATGGAACACTGGTCACTATAATAATGGATCACTGGCCACTTAATAATGGAACACTGGTCACTTTAATAATGGAACACTATTCACTTTAATAATGGAACACTAGTCACTTTAATAATGGAACACTGGTCACTTTAATAATGGAACACTAGTCACTTTATTAATGGAACACTGGTCACTATAATAATGGAACACTGGCCACTTTAATAATGGAACACTAGTCACTTTATTAATGGAACACTGGTCACTTTAATAATGGAACACTATTCACTTTAATAATGGAACACTAGTCACTTTATTAATGGAACACTGGTCACTTGTCACGATTCCCACCGACGGTGGCGCCCCTCCTGCTCGGGTGGCGCTCAACGGTCGTCGTCACCGGCCTATTAGCTGCCACCGATCCCCTTTTTGGTTTTCCCTTTTTTTGGTTTTGGGCACCTGTGGCCAATTAGCTATTAGAAGGGGTATTTAGTTTAGCTGGCCCGTCCGGTGTTTGTGCGGGATTCATTTTGTTCATTGACGACGTATTGTTCGTCGGCTTTGCCTTGTCGCCTATTTGTATTTATTCCCTATGTTTGGGAACTTTTGTTTATCTCCAGTGTTATTAAAAACACCGCTACCCTGTGTTCGCTGCTTCCTGCGCCTCATTCCTCCTACACGACTACCAAAGCCATTACAGAATCCCACACCAAAGAAAAGGCATGGAATCAGAGGGAGCAGCGGGCACTCCTCTTCCCTCGATGGAGGAACGTGTGCTTCACCACACTACGGTCCTACACCGCATCGGATCGGCGATGGACCAGATGATGGAGAGGATGGACTGATGGGAGAGAAGTGGAATCCTCTCTCCACCTCCACCTCCTCCGATACAGCCACCTTCGCCTCCTACTACGTCTGGCTCTGGCGCACTTCGTTTGGCGCTCCCGAGGGAGTACGATGGGGCGGCTGCTGGGTGCCAGGGGTTTTTGCTCCAGCTTGAGCTGTACCTGGCCACCGTCAGACCTGCTCCCACAAGAGAGGAGAGCGTGAGTGCCCTCGTTTCCTGCCTGACAGGCCGAGCTCTGGAGTGGGCTAATGCGGTCTGTAACAGCCCAGACTCGGCGAGGGACCACTACCCAGAGTTCACCCTCCGGAAGGAAGAGCGGCGGGTGAACGGCTGTTCCACCTCAGGCAGGAGACGAGGAGTGCTCAGGACTTCGCGCTGGAGTTCAGGACCTTGGCTGCTGGGGCGGGGTGGAACGACAGGGCCCTCATAGACCACTACCGCTGCAGTCTCCGGGCGGACGTCCGCAGGGAGCTGGCCTGTCGGGACACAGCTCTGTCCCTGAACGAGCTGATAGACATGTCCATACGTCTGGACAATTTGCTGGCTGCCCGCGGGAGTTCGGAGAGGGTCCTGCCCATTCCACCCCCGTGCACCCCCGCCCCTACCCCTATGGAGGTAGGGGGGGCCGTGCCAAGGGGCACCGGAGGACACACGGCCGACCGGTGCTGGAGGAGCCAGTCTGGGAGTCAAGAGGGCAGGCAGAACACTTCTCGGTCACCTCAGGTGAGTCAGCACCAGAGTCACCCAGAACCCCCTGTTGGTCACGTGTTTTTACCTGTTTTGTTTACTAAATTTTTTCCCTCTTCCCAGCATAGGGCGCTAGTCGATTCAGGTGCAGCTGGGAACTTTATAGACCGTGGACTTGCCATTAAGCTGGGCATTCCGCAGGTGCCGATAGATTCCCCCTTCCCCGTGCACTCCCTAGATAGCCGACCATTAGGGTCAGGGCTAGTCAGGGAGTCTATGGTGCCACTGGACATGGTAACGCAGGGGAATCATAAGGAACGCATTAGTTTTTACCTTATTGATTCGCCTGCATTTCCGGTGGTGCTGGGGTCCCTGGCTGGCTGGTCACAATCCCCGTATTTCGTGGAAACGGGGTTCTCCAGGGGTGGTCAGAGGAGTGTTCAGGGAGGTGTCTAGGAGTTTCCATAGGTGCCACGTGGGTGGAGATTCCAGACCAGGTGTCCACCGTGCGCATTCCCCCTGAATACGCTGATTTGGCGATCACCTTGTGTAAAAAGAGGGCGACTAAATTACCACCTCATTGACAAGGGGATTGTGCGATAGATCTCCAGGTTAACGCCGCGCTTCCCAGGAGTCACGTGTACCCCTTGTCACAGGAGGAGACTGCGGCTATGGAGACAAATGTCACGGAATCCCTGGGACAGGGGTGCATTCGGCCCTCCATCTCACCCGCCTCCTCAAGTTTCTTTTTTGTGAAGAAAAAGGAAGGAGGTCTGCATCCGTGCATTGATTACAGAGGTCTAAATGCTATCACGGTGGGATTTAGTTACCCACTACCTCTCATCGCTACGGCGGTGGAATCATTTCACGGAGCACAGTTCTTCACAAAACTGGATCTCAGGAGCGCGTATAATCTGGTGCGTATCAAGAAGGGAGACGAGTGGAAAACCGCCTTTAGTACCACATCAGGCCATTATGAGTACCTCGTCATGCCGTATGGGTTGAAAAATGCTCCAGCCGGCTTTCACTCCTTTGTTGACGAAATTCTCAGGGACCTGCACGGGCAGGCCTATATCGATGACATTCTGATATATTCCGCCACCCGCTCCGTGCATGTGTGCCTGGTGCGCAAGGTGCTTGGTTGACTGCTGGAGCATGACCTATACGTTAAGGCTGAGAAGTGTGAGTTTTCCAAACGAGCCGTCTCCTTTCTGGCTTATCGCATTTCCACCACGGTGGTGGTGATGGAGTGTAACCGCGTTAAGGCCGTGCGTAATTGGCCGACTCCAACCACGGTGAAGGAAGTGCAGCGGTTCTTAGGCTTTGCCAATTACTACCGGAGGTTTAACCGGGGTTTTGGCCCGACCACCAAAACCTGGAGTACATCCAACTCCCATCATTCCAGCGTCTAGGCTGGTGGCACCGGTGGTATGGGAGGTGGACGCGGACATCGAGTGGGCATTGGTGTTGGAACCTGCGCCTGCGCAGGTGCCCGTGGGGGCAATGTATGTGCCGCTCGGTGTTCGTGATCGTCTGATTTGGTGGGCGCACACGCTACCCACTGCGGGTCATCCTGGTGTGGCGAGGACAGTGCGGAGTCTAAGGGGGAAGTACTGGTGGCCCACCTTGGCTAAGGACGTGAGGTCCTATGTCTCTTCCTGTTCAGTGTGCGCCCAGAGTAAGGCTCCTAGGCATCTACCGAGAGGGAAGTTACAGCCCCTCCCCGTTCCACAATGACCATGGTCGCACCTGTCCATCGACTTCTTGACAGATCTTCCCCGGCGGAGGACGTCTTGGACCCATCTATGTTGAGGGATTTTCATCGCCTCCGTCCGGATCGCCCTGCGCCTTGCCCTCCAGATCTTCTCAGGGGAACACTGCGATTCTGGTGGTTGTGGATCGGTTATCTAAGTCCTGCCGTCTCCTCCCATTGCCCGGTCTCCCTACGGCCCTGCAGACTGCGGAGGCCCTATTCACCCACGTCTTCCGGCACTACAGGGTGCCGGAGGACATTGTCTCTGATCGAGGTTCCCAGTTCACATCCAGGGTCTGGAGAGCGTTTATGGAGCGGCTGGGGGTCTCGGTCAGTTTGACCTCCGGTTATCACCCCGAGAGCAATGGGCAGGCGGAGAGGGTGAACCAGGAAGTGGGCAGGTTCCTGAGGTCGTATTGCCAGGACTGGGCAGGGGAGTGGGCGAGGTATATTCCCTGGGCTGAGTTAGCCCAGAACTCACTTCGCCACTCCTCTACTAACATGTCACCCTTTCAGTGTGTGTTAGGTTACCAGTCGGTCCTGGCACCATGGCACCGGAGCCAGACCGAGGCTCCTGCGGTGGAGGACTGGGTACAGCACTCCAAGGAGACCTGGAGAGCCATCCAGGACTCACTAAAGGAGGCCAGTGCGTGGCAGAAGAGGAGTGCTGACCGCCACCGCAGTGAGGCGCCCGTGTTCGCACCGGGAGACAGGGTCTGGCTCTCGACCCGGAACCTGCCCCTCCGCGTGCCCTGCCGGAAGCTGGGGCCGCAGTGTGTGGGGCCCTTCAAAGTCCTGAGGAGGATAAACGAGGTGTGTTATCGGTTGCAACTCCCTTCCTATTACCGTATTAACCCCTCGTTTCATGTGTCTCTCCTCAGGCCGGTGGTAGCTGGTCCCCTGCAAGAAGGTGAGGTGCCGGAGGTCCCTCCGCCCCCTCTGGACATCGGGGGTCCCCGGCGTACAGCATACGGGCCATTCTGGACTCGAGACGCCGGGCGAGGGGCCTGCAGTACCTCGTGGACTGGGAGGGGTACGGCCCGGAGGAGAGGTGCTGGGTGCCGGCGGAGGACGTCTTGGACCCATCTATCTATGTTGAGGGATTTTCATCGCCTCCGTCCGGATCGCCCTGCGGGTCGACCTCGAGGCCGGTGTCGGCGCACTGCGGGAGCCGCGCGTCAGGAGGGGGGTACTGTCACGATTCCCACTGATGGTGGCGCCCCCTCCTGCTCGGGTGGCGCTGGCCTGTCCGTTGTTTGTGCTGGATTAATTTTGTTCATTGACGACGTGTTGTTCGTCGGCTTTGCCTTGTCGCCTATTTGTATTTATTCCCTATGTTTGGGAACTTTTGTTTATCTCCAGTGTTATTAAAAACACCGCTACCCTGTGTTCGCTGCTTCCTGCGCCTCATTCCTCATTCCTCCTACACGACTACCAAAGCCATTACATCACTCTAATAATGGAACACTAGCTCAGTTGGTAGAGCATGGTGTTTGCAACGCCAGGGTTGTGGGTTCGATTCCCACGGGGGGCCAGCACAGAAAAAAAAAATGTATGAAATGAAATGTTTGAAATGTATGCATTCACTACTGTAAGTCGCTCTGGATAAGAGCGTCTGCTAAATGACTAAAATGTCTAAAATGTTTAATAATGGAACACTGGTCACTTTAATAATGGAACACTGGTCAGTTTAATAATGGAACACTGGTCACTTTAATAATGGAACACTGGTCACTTTATTAATGGAACACTGGTCACTTTAATAATGGAACACTGGTCAGTTTAATAACGGAACACTGGTCACTTTAATAAAATGTTCACATACAGTTTTACCCATTTCATATCTATATACTGTATTCTAGTCAAAACCTAAACTATTCGTCTAACGCTCTATATACACTATGTAAATGTAGGCCAGAGCATCAGACTTTACCAGCAAAAACACTGAGCCAGGAATTATCTGCAACTGACTCCAATTAAAGAATTAGCAGCTTCCTTCAGAGACATCACAAGGCTGAGAAATAACCTTACAATAGATATAATCACACGTTATTAAAAGTAAGATTGCACCGCTTTAGGCTATAGTCTCTTGTGGCATAGTGTTAACGCAGAGATTTGCATCTGAGTCCCAAGATTACTCAGGCTGTGATCTAACCACATTTTTAATTGTGTTGTGTGATTGACTCACAGCGAGTTCAACTGTCAAACAGTTCTATACGATTTATCAACTCAAATGAATTGATCACTTGAGTTCGATTCGATGAGATGATTCAAATGTCAAAACACTAAACTAATCTCAGGTTAAATGCCAATTAAATCATCACTTTATCTGATTGGCTGTGTCAAATGTGATGCGACAACACAAAAGCTAATCACAGTTTCAATTCCTCTCCTAATCAGGAGTAAAGTGGGACTGAAAAGATCAATTTGATTTCAGAAAGAGAAGGATAAAAGTTAGAGAAATTAATTCCTTTCAATCAAAAAAAATCATTAGAATTGCACGTCTATAGTGTCCTACATCCGTGCCACTTTACATGATAAAGGAGAATAAATTGTATGAATATCTGTGAATATGACTTTGGACTTGAAACTAAGCTATGAAGAACCTCTCCCTCAAACTGGCCCCAAGCTCCCAACTGTCAGACCACCAACCATCCAAAACCTCTCCCTCCATAAGCCCCCCCTCCCATCCCCTAATGCACCAACAACCAACAAAATGAACAAAAGAGAAACAAAACTAAGTAAAACAGAAAGCAACAGAAAACAAGAACACAAACAAACAAAAGACATCAAGGACAACGGAATACTTTTCAGTGTACGTGTGGCACTATTTACATGTGTGTATGTGAACGTTCATGTGTGTGCAGGTGTGTGTTTGAATGTGAGTGTGCTTCTACACCTGCATTGCTTTGCTGTTTGGGGTTTTAGGCTGGGTTTCTGTACAGCACTTTGAGATATCAGCTGATGTTAGAAGGGCTATATAAATACATTTGATTTGATTTGATTTGATTTATACATGTGTACTTGAGTACAAACACCCGCGCGGCATCATTCTCAGGCAAACAGGCATTGCATGTAACAGAGTTGCCCCTTAGTGTCATTCAAACATATTTTTTTGAGGGGGGGGTTTATTTTGACTTGATTTTTGACTTTTATCTTTGACTTTCATTCATCCCACCCAGAAACTCCACTCCCACTTGTCTCCAGTTCCACATCCCCGGTTGATTAACTCGAGGTTCCTTCAAATACTTATTTCCCTCATTATTATGACATGTGTTTTTCTGGATTTTTTGTTGTTGTTGTTATTCTGTCTCTCACTGTTCAAATAAACCTACTATTAAAATTATAGACTGATCCTTTCTTTGTCAGTGGGCAAACGTACAAAATCAGCAGGGGATCAAATACATTTTCCCCCTCACTGTGTCTCTGTCTGTCTGTCCGTCTGTCCGTCTGTCCGTCTGTCCGTCTGTCCGTCTGTCCGTCTGTCTGTCTGTCTCAGACTCTGGTCTGCATTGTGGGGAAGACACACAGTGTTTTACATTTCCTACTGCAGTAGTACAAAGAGAGTAGAGAAGAGAAAAGAGGAGAGGAGAAAGGGAATCCTGTTTTCTCTTCCTACTAATGCCGCAACATTCCGACTGAGTGGTCCTGAAGGACATTGGAGAGTAGGATGAGGACAGACTAGAGAAGAGAGAAGGAGATTCAACACCCATTCCATTACCACACAACCACATTTATCAGAGAGACAGAGAGAGAGAAATATGGAGTCCATTCAACACCCATTCCATTACATCACCACCACAGATTCCTACTGGAGTGCTCTGTTCTTTCTCTGTTCTCTCTCTGTTCTCTCTCTCTCTCTGTTATCTCTCTGTTCACTCTCTCTGTTCACTCTCTCTGTTCACTCTCTCTGTTCACTCTCTCTGTTCACTCTCTGTGTTCACTCTGTGTTCACTCTCTCTGTTCTCTCTCTCTCTGTTCACTCTCTCTGTTCACTCTCTCTGTTCTCTCTCTCTGTTCTCTCTCTGTTCACTCTCTCTGTTCACACTCTCTGTTCACACTCTCTGTTCACACTCTCTGTTCTCTATCTGTTCTTTCGCTGTTCTCTATCTGTTCTCTCTCTGTTCTCTCTCTCTGTTCTCTCGCTCTGTTCTCTCGCTCTGTTCTCTCTCTCTGTTCTCTCGCTCTGTTCTCTCGCTCTGTTCTCTCTCTGTTCACTCTCTCTGTTCACACTCTCTGTTCACACTCTCTGTTCACACTCTCTGTTCTCTCCGTTCTCTCTCTCTGTTCTCTATCTGTTCTCACTCTCTGTTCACACTCTCTGTTCTCTCTCTCTGTTCTCTATCGGTTCTCTCTCTGTTCTCTCTCTCTGTTCTCTATCTGTTCTATCTCTGTTCTCTCTCTCTGTTCTCTCTCCCTTCAAAACATAATGTCACACTGAGCGATTCAGAGGACGGGGAACATCCCCATGCCTTCTCCTGAGATGTCAAACTGTGTACTGTCCTGGTGTAAATGTATCCTAATGTCAGCCTGCTATGCTACACTATATTATAGTACTATACTACACTATACCACCCTATACTATAGTACTATACTACACTATACCACCCTATACTATAGTACTATACTACACTATACCACCCTATACTATAGTAAGATATACTGTAGTGCCATACTATAATGCACTATACTATAGTACTATACTATACTATACTATACCACCTTATACTATAGTATGTTACACTGTAGTACCATACTATAATGCACTATACTATAGTACTATGCTATACTATACCACACTATAATATACTACACTATAATGTAGCACTATAGTACTATTTCGCACTATACTACACTATACTATACTACACAATGCTACACTATACTATGCGACACTATGTTATTGTGCTATACTACTATGCTACATTATACAACACTACCATATGGTATGATACACTATACTACAATACACAATACTATGTCTCCTGTCAGCCTACTATGCAACACTATACTGTAGTACTATACTACACTATACTACCCTACTAGTCACTACAGTACTATGATACCCTATACTATACCACACTTTACTATAGTACTATACTACACTACTATATACTACAGTACTATGATACCCTATACTATACCACACTTTACTGTAGTACTATGATACACCACTATATACTACAGTACTATGATACCCTATACTATACCACACTTTACTGTAGTACTATGATACACCACTATATACTACAGTGCTATGATACACCATACTATGCTACACTATACTATAGTACTATACTATACTACACTATACTACACTACTATATACAACAGTGCTATGATACACTATGCTACAGTATGCTACACTATACTATAGTACTATGTATCCTAATGGCAACCTACTATGCTACACTATACTATAGTAGTATACTACACTATACTACACCACCATATACCACAGTGCTATGATACACTATACCTTACCACACAATACTATGGTACTATACTATACAACACTATACAATGCTTCACTATTCTATAGTACTATGCAACATTATTCTACACTACTATATACTACAGTGCGATGATACACTATACTATGCTACATTATACTATAGTACTATGTGTCCTGATGTCAGCCTACTATGCCACACTATACTATGATATTATACTATACTAAGCTACACTATACTATAGTATTATGCTATACTAAGCTACAATATATTGTAGTATTTTACTATACTAAGCTACGCTATACTATAGTATTATACTATACTAAGCTACACTATACTATAGTACTGTGTATCCTAATGTGTATAATATGTATCCTATGTATCAATAATCTCTTACTGTAAACACCTCTTACTGTAAACACCTCTTATTGTTTACACCTCTTACTGTATACAACTCTTACTGTAAACACCTCTTGCTGTTTACACCTCATTGTATACACCTCTTACTGTAAACACATCTTACTGTATACATCTCTTACTGTTGACACCTCTTACTGTATACACCTCTTACTGTAAACACCTCTTACTGTAAACACCTCTTACTGTTGACACCTCTTATTGTAAACACATCTTACTGTATACACCTCTTACTGTAAACACCTCTTACTGTAAACACCTCTTACTGTTGACACCTCTTATTGTAAACACATCTTACTGTATACACCTCTTACTGTAAACACCTCTTACTGTAAACACCTCTTATTGTAAACACCTCGTACTGTAAACACCTCGTACTGTAAACACCTCTTGCACAAATAAGACAGAGATAGAGAGAAACTTTGACATCCCCCTCTCTCATTCCCAGCAATTTCTAGTCTAAGAACTAATAAATGAGTCCTGACATTGGCCATCACTGCTACATCAGGCAGTGTCAGGCAGGTCATCACTGCTACATCAGGCAGAGTGTCAGGCAGGTCATCACTGCTACATCAGGCAGAGTGTCAGGCAGGTCATCACTGCTACATCAGGCAGAGTGTCAGGCAGGTCATCACCATTTATCTGACAAGACCAGTAACACACACAATAAACGACTTCTAACTATTCATGGTGATGTGTCACCGGCCTCTCAAGCGGAGTTCCTAACATACACACACACACACATACTATACACACCAGGGTTTACAATATTTGCCGGCTTTTAGGCCGATAAAATAAAAGGAAAAGCCAATAAACCAAATTGTAGGTCTGCCAAATTGTCAAGGGGCTGCCCTGCTGCTGAGGAGAGAGTAGACTATAAGGAAAAGCCTACGAGGCAGGGCTCCAGACTGCCACCATTTAGTCACGTTTTCAGACCCTTTGACTTGGCTGTGAGAGTAAAAACATTCATCTGTGCACGCTGAACATTCATTTTGCCTCACCCAAAATGTCCTACTTTTTTAGAAGGCTAAAACCGTGATTGGTCAAACAGTACATTATCCTCATGATTCTTGTAATTAAAGTGTCTGCCTGACTGCCCTGTTTCCCTAGGGTCTGCTGCTAGGGCCTGTCTCTGCCCCTGTACCTGTTTCTCTAGGGTCTGCTGCTGGGGCCTGTCTCTGCCCCTGTACCTGTTTCTCTAGGGTCTGCTGCTGGGGCCTGCCCCCTGCTCCTGTACCTGTTTCTCTAGGGTCTGCTGCTGGGGCCTGTCTCTGCCCCTGTACCTGTTTCTCTAGGGTCTGCTGCTAGGGCCTGTCTCTGCCCCTGTACCTGTTTCTCTATGGT
The DNA here is from genome assembly GCF_901001165.1 of Salmo trutta. Taxonomy (NCBI): domain Eukaryota; kingdom Metazoa; phylum Chordata; class Actinopteri; order Salmoniformes; family Salmonidae; genus Salmo; species Salmo trutta. The sequence goes on along the minus strand of NC_042970.1, from coordinate 3,866,025 downwards.
CTGCTGCTAGGGCCTGTCTCTGCCCCTGTACCTGTTTCTCTAGGGTCTGCTGCTGGGGCCTGTCTCTGCTCCTGTACCTGTTTCTCTAGGGTCTGCTGCTGGGGCTTGTCTCTGCCCCTGTACCTGTTTCTCTAGGGTCTGCTGCTGGGGCCTGTCTCTGCCCCTGTACCTGTTTCCCTAGGGTCTGCTGCTGGGGCCTGTCTCTGCCCCTGTACCTGTTTCTCTAGGGTCTGCTGCTAGGGCCTGTCTCTGCCCCTGTACCTGTTTCTCTAGAGTCTGCTGCTAGGGCCTGTCTCTGCCCCTGTACCTGTTTCTCTAGAGTCTGCTGCTGTGTCCAGCCACTCTCTCTTTCCTTTCCTGGGGGAAAAATTTATCCGGGGGAAAGAAAGGTTCTGTTCTGATTTGTATAACATTTTGAAATCCAATTGCTGGGAAAACAAAGCAATCCTGTTGTTGCAGATGGAGAGAGGATGTTCTCAGTTTTCTGTAGGGATACTTTAATTTCAAGTGTTATCAATTATGAGCTTAATAGCAACTATTTAGCAAAGATATTTGATATGGCATTGAGATACGGAGCACGCGAAATGCGCATTGGCCATTGAGAGTGCATAGGCCTCATTGGATGACAGGCTACAATATTAAATGTACTGTTAGATTAATATATGGCTGCTACGAGTGGGTACTTTCTTTAGAGTTAGTGATCTAGCTAATAGGTTTTGAGTTGCCACTTCCTCAGGTGGTGAATTAGCCATGAATATAAGGTATTCGGAAGGCATTCAGACTCCTTGACTTTTTCCACATTTTGTTACGGTACAGCCTTATTCTGAAATGGATTAAATAAAACATTTCCTTCATCAATCTACACACAATACCCCATAATGACACAGCGAAAACAGGTTTTTAGAAACGTTTGCAAATGTATAACATTTTAAAATAGAAATACCTTATTTACATATGTATTCAGACCCTTTGCTATGAGACTTGAAATTGAGCTCAGCTGCATCCTGTATCCATTGATCATCCATGGGATGTTTCTACAACTTGATTGGAGTCCACCTGTGGTAAATTAAATTGATTGGACATGATTTGGAAAGGACACACCTGTCTATATAAGGTCCCACAGTTGACACTGCATGTCAGAGCATAAACCAAGCCGTGAGGCCAAAGGAATTGTCCACAGAGCTCCAAGACAGGATTGTGTCAAGATCTGGGGAAGGGTACCAAAAAAATTATTCAGCATTGAAGGTCCCCAAGAACACAGTGACCTCCATCATTCTTAAATGGATTAAGTGTGGAACCACCAAGAGTCTTCCGAGAGCTGGCTGACCGGTGCGCTCCATATTTAATTTAATCCTCTTGCTATGTTCCGGTCGAATTGGACCGATTTACAAGTTTTCTCTCTGAAAAATCTAGTTCATTTAATCTGATTGTCATAAGGTTCCATGACTTTGTCCACACAGGGCATCGGAACACACAAAATACATTTAGATTATTTTCATTACATTTTGGGCGTTTTATTTATCTTTTGTACATATGTGGTGTTCCCGGCCAAAAATGACCAGTCATTAGAAATGAATAGGTGAGACTACAATTAGTGTATAAAATTGAGTTCAGGCACATGCCTATTCATCAGAAGGACACACTTCCTCTCCCAGACATGCATGTGTGTTGGAGCACACACTCACCTCACTCCCCTTTTTGGCTTCCACGGAAACCCCCACAGGAACCTTTCCCCAATAGAATCTTTCCCCCAGGAGAACCTTTCCCCAATAGAATCTTTCCCCCAGGGGAACCTTTCCCCAATAGCATCTTTCCCCCACGGGAATCTTTCCCCAATAGAATCTTTCCCCCACGGGAACCTTTCCCCAATAGAATCCTTCCCCCAGGGGAATCTTTCCCCAATAGAATCTTTCCCCCACTGGAACCTTTCCCCAATAGAATCTTTCCCCCACTGGAATCTTTCCCCAATAGAATCCTTTCCCCAATATAATCTTTCCCCCACTAACCTTTCTTGGTAATTGCTGCAATACAGGCTGTTCAAAACTTTTGTGAAGGTTTAAACCAGTTCGTAAGTGTTTTGTTGAATGTTTTAGTGTCATTTTGTTCAGCAAAATTACTGTAATGTTGTGTTTACAGCAATATATTATCCTGCTCATTAGGCTTGGGCGATTTACCGTATACTGGGGTATTTGGAAATAGCCAAAGGACGGTTTTTCAATAGTATCAATACTGTAGAAGTTTTTCCAAGACATTTTAATATTTGTAGTTATTTTTTAAGTAAATACCTGCTGTCGACTTGTGCAATACGTTAGGAGATAAATCAGATCACGTTATTTAGTTCAATATTATTTTACATTATAAAGCTTACCGTAGTTCCCCAGAACAGTTGAGCCAGTCACGTGTTTGTAAATAGCACAATGGGAGAATGTAGGACCATGTGAGTCCAGCTGTGTATTGACAAGTGTCACGTTTTATATTGAAAGTCGTGTATTTTTTTTGTTGTTGCTACAATAGAGTGATCAGGGACTTGCAAATATAGTTTTCCTTCACAGAAAATGCATTAGTACAACACATTCAGCAAGATATAGCTTCATTTTCATTAACATAAATGGAATGCTTTTTGGCTTGCAGCCACACAAGTAAATGAGCTTACAATGAAAAAGCAAGGTCTTTCTTTTCAAAAACGACACATGGCCATCATATTTCTAATGTTTATCATAGGAAGAATGTAGCCAACTACATTTATTCATGTTTTGCTTAAAGTTAATATTGTGAGTTTAAAAGTGCAACTAAAGTACAAAACGTGGCGTGTATCAAATCAAATCAAATCACATTTTGTTGGTCACATACACATGGTTAGCAGATGTTAATGCGAGTGTAGCGAAATGCTTGTGCTTCTACTTCCGACTATGCAGTAATATCTAACAAGTAATCTAACAATTTCACAACAACTACCTTATACACACACAAGTGTAAAGGGATGAATAAGAATATGTACATATAAATATATGGATGAGCGATGGCGTGCCGCATAGGCAAGATGCAGTAGATGGTGTAGAATAAAGTATATACATATGAGATGAGCAATGTAGGACATGTAAACATCATTAAAGTGGCATTATTTAAAGTGACTAGTGATATCTTAATGTGAACATTATTAAAGTGGCGTTATTTAAAGTGACTAGTGATACCTCTATTAAGTCTGTTTATTTAAGTGGCCAGAGATTTGAGTCTGCATGTTGGCAGCAGCCTCTCTGTGTTAGTGATGGCTGTTTAACAGTCTGATGGCCTTGAGATAGAAGATGTTTTTCAGTCTCTCTGTCCCAGCTTTGATGCACCTGTATTGACCTCGCCTTCTGGATGATAGCGGGGTGAACAGGCAGTGGCTTGGGTGGTTGTTGTCCTTGATGATCTTTTTGGCTTTCATGTGACATCGGGTGCTGTAGGTGTCCTGGAGGGCAGGTAGTTTGCCCCCGGTGATGCGTTGTGCAGACCTCACTACCCACTGGAGAGCCTTGCGGTTGAGGGCAGTGCAATTGCGGTACCAGGCGGTGATACAACCCGACAGGATGTTCTCGATTGTGCATCTGTAAAAGTTTGTGAGGGTTTTAGATGACAAGCCACATTTCTTCAGCCTCCTGAGGTATTCATGGATGCCAAGGTAAGCCAGGCTTCCCCAAATATTTGACACATTTTTTAATATTTTTTATTATAAAATAATTTCTCCTTCGTCTCTCTGTGTTTTCATCAATTTCTGTCAATTCTCAAGTGGTTGGATCTCACCGGAGAAATCATCTGAGCAGAGGGAAACAACACAGCTCTGTCTCAATATGTGTAGCCCATATATCTGATGATGTCTGAAACAAAAGTGTTGCCACAGTAGCATTGAAGTCTCCCTTGATAAAAAAAAAATATATATAAAATAATTAGCCAATCAGTGTTGAGCTGGGATGAAATGTGGTTTGTCCTGGCGCAGCAAAAAGCCCCCCAAGGGAGGCCAGTTTGGATTTGGCTTCCCACCAATCAAATAACGTCATCATTGTCAGACAAACATTCATCACTCCAACACTGCATCAACAGCTCGAATCCCTCAGCGTCATTTCTGGTCACAACTTGCAGACTTGTTCACGTGCTGCTGTGCATTTTGTTGCCAACCTTACTTTGCTACCTGACAACTTCACGGTTTCCCTCACTCAACTTTTTTCAATAAAGTCAATAAACCGTAGTGTCTGTGGAAGTGGGTATACTAATGAGTTTCCTGTTTCCGGTCACAACTCGCAGACTTGTTTACGCTGCTGTGCGTTTTTGTTGCTGTTTTTACTTTGCTACCTGACGGTTTTTACTTTTTAATTACCGTATATTTTTACTTTTTCCCTCACTCAACTTTTTTTTTTTTTCATTCAACTTTCCTACCCCGGAGGTTTTATCTGGACATGGTTTGTCAGGACTTCAAACAGCCGAAGCTAAGTAACATTAACATGATGCCTTCTAATTGCAGTCGTTGTACTCATAATATACAGGAGAACGATCGCCTTACGGCAAGGATAGCTGTGCTGCAAGCCCAGCTTCAGACGCAATCGTTAGGCAAGGGTCATTTCAGTGTAGGAAAGGATGAAACAGCGTCTGTGCCAACAGTAAGTACAGATAGTAACGTTAGTATAAATCCCCTCGCACGGTCCCCGCAGCCGGACAACTTTCTCATGGCTTCTGGAGGGAAATGCTGTAGGAATGCTCAACCGGTGTCGCTCATTCAGCCGACGGAAACTTTCAACCGGTTCACCCCATTAAGCAGCGAGTCGGAGTCAGAGGCCGAGACTTCTCTGGTCTCTACTCCTCCCGTTACGGGGTCTGAGACAACGAAGCTTCCCACCATTAGCTCTGACAAATTGAAAACCCTAGTCATTGGCGACTCCATTACCCGCAGTATTAGCCTTAAAATGAATCATCCAGCGATCATACACTGTTTACCAGGGGGCAGGGCTACCGACGTTAAGGCTAATCTGAAGATGGTGCTAGCTAAAGCTAAAACTGGCGAATGTCGAGAGTATAGAGATATTGTTACCCACGTCGGCACCAACGATGTTAGGATGAAACAGTCAGAGGTCACCAAGCGCAACATAGCTTCAGAGTGTAAATCAGCTAGAAAGATGTGTCGGCATCGATTAATTGTCTCTGGCCCCCTCCCAGTTAGGAGGAGTGATGAGCTCTACAGCAGTCTCACAACTCAATCGCTGGTTGAAAACTGTTTTCTGCCCCTCCCAAAAGATAGAATTTGAAGTTAATTGGCCCTCTTTCTGGGACTCACCCACAAACAAGACCAAGCCTGGCCTGTTGAGGAGTGACGGACTCCATCCTAGCTGGAGGGGTGCTCTCATCTTATCTTCGAACATAGACAGGGCTCTAACTCCCCTAGCTCCACAATGAAATAGGGTGCAGGCCAGGCAGCAGGCTGTTAGCCAGCCTGCCAGCTTAGTGGAGTATGCCACTAGCACAGTCAGTGTAGTCAGCTCAGCTATCCCCATTGAGACCATATCTGTGCCTCAACCTAGGTTGGGCAAAACTAAACATGGCAGTGTTCGCCTTAGCAATCTCACTAGAATAAAGACCTCCTCCATTCCTGCCATTATTGAAAGAGATCGTGATACCTCACATCTCAAAATAGGGCTACTTAATGTTAGATCCCTCACTTCAAAAGCAGTTGATCATAATCTTGATTTGATTGGCCTGACTGAAACATGGCTAAAGCCTGATGAATTTACTGTGTTAAATGAGGCGTGACCTCCTGGTTACACTAGTGACCATATCCCCCGTGCATCCCGCAAAGGCGGAGGTGCTGTTAACATTTACAATAGAAAATTTCAATTTACAAAAAAAAAAAAACGTTTTCTTCTTTTGAGCTTCTAGTCATGAAATCTATGCAGCCTACTCAATCACTTTTTATAGCTACTGTTTACAGGCCTCCTGGGCCACATACAGCATTCCTCACTGAGTTCCCTGAATTCCTATCGGACATTGTAGTGATTTTAATATTCACATGGAAAAGTCCACAGACCCACTCCAAAAGGCTTTCGGAGCCATCATCGACTCAGTGGGTTTTGTCCAACATGTCTCTGGACCTACTCACTGCCACAGTCATACTCTGGACCTAGTTTTGTCCCATGGAATAAATGTTGTGGATCTTAATGTTTTTCCTCATAATCCTGGACTATCGGACCACCATTTTATTGCGTTTGCAATCACAACAAATAATCTGCTCAGACCCCAACCAAGGAGCATCAAAAGTCGTGCTATAAATTCTCAGACAACCCAAAGATTTCTTGATGCCCTACCAGACTCCCTCTGCCTACCCAAGGACGTCAGAGGACAAAAATCAGTTAACCACCTAACTGAGGAACTCAATTTAAGCTTGCGCAATACCCTAGATGCAGTTGCACCCCTAAAAACTAAAAACATTTGTCATTAGAAACTAGCTCCATGGTATACAGAAAATACACGGGCTCTGAAGCAAGCTTCCAGAAAATTGGAACGGAAATGGCGCCACACCAAACTGTAAGTCTTCCGACGAGCTTGGAAAGACAGTACCGTGCAGTATCGAAGAGCCCTCACTGCTGCTCGGTCATCCTATTTTACCAACTTAATTGAAGAAAATAAGAGCAATCTGAAATGTATTTTTGATACTGTCGCAAAGCTAACTAAAAAGCAGCATTCCCCAAGAGAGGATGGCTTTCACTTCAGCAGTAATAAATTCATGAACCTCTTTGAGGAAAAGATTATGATCATTAGAAAGCAAATTACGGACTCCTCTTTAAATCTGCGTATTCCTCCAAAGCTCCATTGTCCTGAGTCTGCACAACCCTGCCAGGACCTAGGATCAAGGGAGACACTCAAGTGTTTTAGTACTATATCTCTTGACACAATGATGAAAATAATCATGGCCTCTAAACCGTCAAGCTGCATACTGGACCCTATTCCAACTAAACTACTGAAAGAGCTGCTTCCTGTGCTTGGCCCTCCTATGTTGAACATAATAAACGGCTCTCTATCCACAGGATGTGTACCAAACTCACTAAAAGTGGCAGTAATAAAGCCTCTCTTGAAAAAGCCAAACCTTGACCCAGAAAATATTAAAAAAAACTATCGGCCTAAATCGAATCTTCCATTCCTCTCAAAAAAAATTGAAAAAGCTGTTGCGCAGCAACTCACTGCCTTCCTGCAGACAAACAATGTATATGGAATGCTTCAGTCTGGTTTTAGACCCCATCATAGCACTGAGACTGCACTTGTGAAGGTGGTAAATTACCTTTTAATGGCGTCAGACCGAGGCCCTGCATCTGTCCTCGTGCTCCCAGACCTTAGTGCTGCTTTGATACCATCGATCACCACATTCTTTTGGAGAGATTGGAAACCCAAATTGGTCTACACGGACAAGTTCTGGCCTGGTTTAGATCTTATCTGTCGGAAAGATATCAGTTTGTCTCTGTGAATGGTTTGTCCTCTGACAAATCAACTGTAAATGTCGGTGTTCCTCAAGGTTCCGTTTTAGGACCACTATTGTTTTCACTATATATTTAGCTCTTGGGGATGTCATTCGAAAACATAATGTTAACTTTCACTGCTATGCGCATGACACACAGCTGTACATTTCAATGAAACATGGTGAAGCCCCAAAATTGCCCTCGCTAGAAGCCTGTGTTTCAGACATAAGGAAGTGGATGGCAGCAAACTTTCTACTTTTATACTCGGACAAAACAGAGATGCTTGTTCTAGGTCCCAAGAAACAAATAGATCTTCTGTTGAATCTGACAATTAATCTTGATGGTTGTACAGTTGTCTCAAATAAAACATTGAAGGACATCGGCGGTAGTCTGGACCTTGATCTCTCTTTTGACGGACATATCAAGACTGTTTCAAGGACAGCTTTTTTCCATCTACGTAACATTGCAAAAATCAGAAACTTTCTGTCCAAAACTGATGCAGAAAAATGAATCCATGCTTTTATTACTTCTAGGTTGGACTACTGCAATGCTCTACTTTCCAGCTACCCGGATAAAGCACTAAATAAACTTCAGTTAGTACTAAATATGGCTGCTAGAATCCTGACTAGAACCAATTTTTTTTTATCATATTACTCCAGTGCTAGTATCCCTACACTGGCTTCCTGTTAAGGCAAGGGCTGATTTCAAGGTTTTACTGCTAACCTGCAAAGCATTACATGGGCTTGCTCTTACCTATCTTTCCGATTTGGTCCTGCCGTACATACCTACACGTACGCTACGGTCACAAGACGCAGGCCTCCTAATTGTCCCTAGAATTTCTAAGCAAACAGCTGGAGGCAGGGCTTTCTCCTATAGATCTCCATTTTTATGGAATGGTCTGCCTACCCATGTGAGAGACGCAGACTCGGTATCAACGTTTAAGTCTTTACTGGAGACTCATCTCTTCAGTAGGTCATATGATTGAGTGTAGTCTGGCCCAGGAGTGTGAAGGTGAACGGAAAGGCTCTGGAGCAACGAACCGCCCTTGCTGTCTCTGCCTGGCCGGTTCCCCTCTCTCCACTGGGATTCTCTGCCTTTAACCCTATTACAGGGGCTGAGTGACTGGCTTATTGGTGCTCTTCCATGCCGTCCCTCAACCCACTAGAGTGGGTTGAGTCACTGACGTGGTCTTCCTGTCTGGGTTGGCACCCCCCCCCCCCCCCCGGGTTGTGCCGTGGCGGAGATCTTTGTGGGCTATACTCTGGCTTGTCTCAGGATGGTAAGTTGGTGGTTGAATATATCCCTCTAGTGGTGTGGGGGCTGTGCTTTGGCAAAGTGGGTGGGGTTATATCCTGCCTGTTTGGCCCTGTCCGGGGGTCTCATCGGATGGGGCCACAGTGTCTCCTGACCCCTCCTGTCTCAGCCTCCAGTATTTATGCTGCAGTAGTTTATGTGTCGGGGAGCTAGGGTCAGTCTGTTATATCTGGAGTATTTCTCCTTTCTTATCCGGTGTCCTGTGTGAATTTAAGTCTGCTCTCTCTAATTCTCTCTAATTCTCTCTTTCTCTCTTTCTTTCTTTCGGAGGACCTGAGCCCTAGGACCATGCCTCAGGACTACCTGGCATGATGACTCCTTTCTGTCTCCAGTCCAACTGACTGTACTGCTGCTCCAGTTTCAACTGTTCTGCCTGTGGCTATGGAACCCTGACCTGTTCACCGGACGTGCTACCTGTCCCAGACCTGCTGTTTTCAACTCTCTAGAGACAGCAGGAGTGGTAGAGATACTCTCAATGATCGGTTATGAAAAGCCAACTGACATTTACTCTTGAAGTGCTGACCTGTTGCACCCTCGACAACTACTGTGATTATTATTATTTGACCATGCTGGTCATTTATGAACATTTGAACATCTTGGCCATGTTCTGTTATAATCTCCATCCGGCACAGCCAGAAGAGGACTGGCCTCCCCTCATAGCCTGGTTCTTCTCTAGGTTTCTTCCTAGGTTTTGGCCTTTCTAGGGAGTTTTTCCTTGCCACCGTGCTTCTACACCTGCATTGCTTGCTGTTTTGGGGTTTTAGGCTGGGTTTCTGTACAGCACTTTGAGATATCAGCTGATGTAAGAAGGGCTATATAAATAAATTTGATTTGATTGTTTCTCGTCTGTTTGTGTTGATGTCCGGCAGTAGCTAGCTTGCTAAATCTGCCTGAAAGGGGGTATTTAGACTTGTGGTTTTGACTAAATTCTATGTACAGGCCAATGATTATGATTCTATGTACAGGCCAAGGAGATTCTGATCTAACCATGAGTCAATATGTTGTCTCACTGGTCTGAGACGATTGACCTTCAATATGTAACCTAGATGTAGCCCAGTTAGTTCACGTTAACTAGCTAGCTAACTTAGATTTTGCCCTTGCGAGGAAGTTAGGCTAGCAAGCATTTTAGCTAGATAGCCTATGAAAACAAACTAAAAGCGTACAGACTTAGACCATTTTGCAAACATGAAAGAGAGGAAGATGGCATTGGTGTTCAGCTAGTTTACAAGTATGGTGGCTTGGCACGCAAGCACGCACACACATACATAAAATCAGTACCATGGACAGCCACATGATATTTAGCATCATTGATTGGACTAAATTGTTTTTGGTATCTTTAACTTTGTTTTTGGTCTATTAAACTAAGCACATATAGGCTTGTTGATTTGATGATGTTTAAATGTCTCAGTGTAAATAGTGCAGGAATAGTTCCTGTTGTCTTTGTGCTGACTTGGCTGTAACTCAATAGTTCTAAAATCAGTAGTTGTTTAGTTTCCTGTCAAAAACATTAACTTGATTGACCATGCTGCAGGTGATACAACCGCCAGTGTGTGACTGTTGTCTTTTTGTTGTCAAGGCCTTATTGGATATCACGGTGGCATATGAACGAATGGGTTATAGAGCAAACAATACAATTCTCACAACATAGGGTTTAATATGGATTTTTTTTTACAAGCTTGGCTTCCTCAGTGATTTTACCAACGCGCCACTTCTGCTGTTAAACCGTAATCAAAATGCACCGGATTAATTTACAAAAAATATACTAAGAATGGTAGACATATTAGTGAGCTGTCACGTACGTTTGTAGAGAAGGACCAAGGCGCAGCGTAAGTATCATTCCACGTCTTTATTTAATATGTGAAACTTAGCAAGACATACAATAAACTATGAACAAAACAACAAACCGTGACGACAGAGGTGCAACATGCACTAACTCAAAATAATATCCCACAAAAACAGGTGGGAAAAACAACTACCTCCACTTCCCGCTGAATTCTGTGTTAAAACGACTCCTAAGTTTGTGGCTGAATTAATAAGGTGACGGGGGATCATATTGTGCTCGCTTTTCTGCCGTGTTTGAGAAGTCAAACCCCTTTAGATTAGTTATTTGTACAGCTGCCACTGTTATCTTGATTTTCTTTCTTTTTTCCCCCCATCTCCGTTCTCGGTCCCGTCTGCTCCCCCCCCCCCCCTTCTTCTCTGAGCAGAGCAGGCAGGCCCGTTGCCCTAGCAACTTCAGACTCCACACAGAAGCAGCATGTAGACATGCTTCTAGAGAGCCAGTATTGTTTTCTTCCTTCAGACAAGCATGCATCAAAACTTTGTTCATTTTCACAATGTTTATTGGCTTGTAAATGTCCAAACTCCCCCGGAAGAGCCATTCGATAGCTCCTCGGATATACGTATGCCTTTATGACCTGGATTGTCTTTGCAATTAGTTACATTTTTGTTTGTGCTCGTTAGCGTATTTAGCTAGCAGCCTCCATGGAAATTCACTAATCTCTTGTGCTAATGTTGTTAGCATTCTGGTAATAGGGCCTTTGGTGGGTGGGAGGGGGGCGGCCCCCTTGTGTACTAAACCGGTATTACCGTAAAACCTGGGGTGAGAAAGGGAAAGGTAGACCATATGAACATCTGGATACAGTCGAACCCTGTTGCTCATATTTTCCCTAGAAACAATGGCTTGACTTACTTCTGATATTACCCTAACAAGGTTTGTGAAGATTTGGTGTGGTATGGCTATTAGCCTGTTATACTGCAGGCCTATGGTATAAAGGCAGCGGGCACCGGTGCTCCAAAAAGACGCCGACAGTTGAACTGGAGGTGAGGAAGAATGTTGTTTTAGTTACCAGAACTCGAGGTGAGGAAGAATGTTGTTTTAGTTACCAGAACTCAAGGTGAGGAAGAATGTTTTAGTTACCAGAACTGGAGGTGAGGAAGAATGTTTTAGTTACCAGAACTGGAGGTGAGGAAGAATGTTTTAGTTACCAGAGTAACTCCTATAGTATAATAGTATAGTGCTCATCTTTTATGACAAAATATATTCGAATTGAAAATTAACGAATTAGCCTCCTTCTGTATGCCTATATCTGATGTCGGTGTCGTAGCCACCGGCATATTTCTCTCCCTCCCTCTCAGGGGACAAACCTTAGCTTCTCTTCTTTTACATATACATACAGTGAGGGAAAAAAAGTATTTGATCCCCTGCTGATTTTGTATGTTTGCCCACTGACAAAGAAATGATCAGTCTATAATTTTAATGGTAGGTTTATTTGAACAGTGACAGACAGAATAACAACCAAAAAATCCAGAAAAGCGCATGTCAAAAGTGTTATAAATTGATTTGCATTTTAATGAGGGAAATAAGTATTTGACCCCCTCTCAATCAGAAAGATTTCTGGCTCCCAGGTGTCTTTTATACAGGTAACGAGCTGAGATTAGGAGCACACTCTTAAAGGGAGTGCTCCTAATCTCAGTTTGTTACCTGTATATCCCTCACTGTATATATATTTTATAATAATATCATACACTGGACACATAAGCCTATAGGCCTATCATAGCGATGCTGTAATGCATTTAATGCTCAAATCTCCGTCAGCTAAACCGTGAGGTTGACAATTATTGTTTCAGACAACTAAAAACCCATAAAACAATAGGCAATACAGTTGTTCATATGCTACAGATCAAAAGATAAGTAGTGGTGATTTGGTCATTAGTTAGAGTCTTCCCTGTGGCTCAGTTGGTAGAGCATGGTGTTTGCAACGCCAGCATGGTGTGTGCAATGCCAGGGTTGTGGGTTTTTTTTCCCACGGGGGGCCAGTAGAAAAAAAGACTCACTACTGTAAGTCGCTCTGGATAAGAGTGTCTGCTAAATAACTAAAATGTAAAATGTCATAGGCTGTTTTTAAGGACATAAATATCCCTGTTTATTGATGGCTGTGTGGTGGATGCACATCCTTAAAAAACATAAGTGCTGGACTAATACCGAATCCTAGTATAGAACAAGAAGGGTCCACACACTGTTAAAGCTACCAATTCATTGCTTTATTGATAACGTTTTGAACCGAAACCTTCCTCAGGTCAAATCGGTGGATGGGCTCATGGGTTACACCCCCCCCCCCCCCCCCAATAAATATATGGATGACCGGTAAATGTTTCAAATGTTAGATCGATAAATATCTTCCTGATCACTTGTCCTGTACCAAATGGAAACCCTGATACACACTATACATGCACACACACACACACACACACACACACACACACACACACACACACACACACACACACACACACACACACACACAGAGCATCCCTCAGCCTCTCCCTAAGTCTCTGAAGCAAAGGGGACAGTCAGGCAGAGACGGATCCACTTTCACTGCAGGGTGTTGCCTTTGCTTCGGGTGGGGCAGCTATTGCTGCGTTGGCTCATAGCCACGAGACTCCAAGCTGAACGATTACATAGATAGATCTAAGCGGACGCCAGCCAGGCTAAGCACCAGACTGGGTTGGATAATACACTGATTCCTTTGGTTGTGTCCTAAATGGCACCCTATTTCTTTTATAGTGCACTACTTTTGACCAGAGCCCTATGGGGCTGCACTATAAAGTAGGGCATTAGGAAGGGAATAGGGTGTCATTCGGAAAACAGCCCTTACCGAGATGCACTGAGTACTCTCCTCTCCATATTCTACATACAGTACGAGTCATTTACAGCCAATCCCCAGGTGTAATATAAAGCACTGTTGTCACGTCCTGACCATAGTAAGAGGTTATTTTCTATGGTAGAGTAGGTCAGGGAACACTTAAACAACACAATGTAACTCCAAGTCAATCACACTTCTGTGAAATCAAACTGTCCACTTAGGAAGCAACACTGATTGACAATAAATTTCACATGCTGTTGTGCAAATGGAATAGACAACAGGTGGAAACTATAGGCAATTAGCAAGACACCCCCAATAAAGGAGTGGTTCTGCAGGTGGGGACCACAGACCACTTCTCAGTTCCTATGCTTCCTGGCTGATGTTTTGGTCACTTTTGAATGATGGCGGTGCTTTCACTCTAGTGGTAACATGAGACGGAGTCTACAACACACACAAGTGGCTCAGGTAGTGCAGCTCATCCAGGATGGCACATCAATGCAAGCTGTGGCAAGAAGGTTTGCTGTGTCTGTCAGCGCAGTGTCCAGAGCATGGAGGCGCTACCAGGAGACAGGCCAGTACATCAGGAGACGTGGAGGAGGCCGTAGGAGGGCAACAACCCAGCAGCAGGACCGCTACCTCCGCCTTTGTGCAAGGAGGAGCAGGAGAAGCACTGCAAGAGCCCTGCAAAATGACCTCCAGCAGGCCACAAATGTGCATGTGTCTGCTCAAATGGTCAGAAACAGACTCCATGAGGGTGGTATGAGGGCCCAACGTCCACAGGTGGGGGTTGTGCTTACAGCCCAACACCGTGCAGGACGTTTGGCATTTGCCAGAGAACACCAAGATTGGCAAATTCGCCACTGGCGCCCTGTGCTCTTCACAGATGAAAGCAGGTTCACACTGAGCACATGTGACAGACGTGACAGAGTCTGGAGACGCCGTGGAGAACGTTCTGCTGCCTGCAACATCCTCCAGCATGGCATTTCTTTGGGGGGCCGCACAGCCCTCCATTTGTTCGCCAGAGGTAGCCTGACTGCCATTAGGTACCGAGATGAGATCCTCAGACCCCTTGTGAGACCATATGCTGGTGCGGTTGGCCCTGGGTTCCTCCTAATGCAAGACAATGCTAGACCTCATGTGGCTGGAGTGTGTCAGCAGTTCCTGCAAGAGGAAGGCATTGATGCTATGGACTGGCCCGCCCGTTCCCCAGACCTGAATCCAATTGAGCACATCTGGGACATCATGTCTCGCTCCATCCACCAACGCCACATTTCACCACTGACTGTCCAGGAGTTGGTGGATGCTTTAGTCCAGGTCTGGGAGGAGATCCCTCAGGAGACCATCCGCCACCTCATCAGGAGCATGCCCAGGCGTTGTAGGGAGGTCATACAGGCACGTGGAGGCCACACACACTACTGAGCCTCATTTTGACTTGTTTTAAGGACATTACATCAAAGTTGGATCAGCCTGTAGTGTGGTTTTCCACTTTAATTTTGAGTGTGACTCCAAATCCAGACCTCCATGTGTGGATAAATTGGATTTCCATTGATTATTTTTGTGTGATTTTGTTGTCAGCACATTCAACTATGTAAAGAAAAAAGTGTTTAATAAGATTATTTCATTCATTCACATCTAGGATGTGTTGTTTAAGTGTTCCCTTTATTTTTGAGTAGTATATTTTGAGTAGTGTTTGTTTCTCTCTGCGTCACGGTTTGTTGTTTTGTCATATTCAGTTATTTATGTTTTGCAATGTTTCACGGATTAAATAAAATGTGGAACTACAACCACGCTGCACTTTGGTCCGCTCCTTTCGACAGCCGTGACAGAGCCAATCCCCAGATGTAATATAAAGCACTGTTTTGTCAGGCTGGTCTGGTCTGCAGGTAAAGGTTATCCGCTGACCGAGGCTCACTAAGAACGGGGATGTGTGTGTGTGTGTGTGTGCATGCTTTCTCCATGTTTATTTGTGTGTGTGTGTGAACCATTCACCTTCTCCACTGTTGTTTGTGCTGAGGTCCAACAACAAGGAGAACACATGTGCTGGTATTCCCCTAACCAGATGGACTAGCTTCTCACCTCAACACTTTAATATGCACTGATATTTCTATTGCATATTCATGGTCACTGATTCAAAAGGTCACAAGAAGAAATGTGTTATCGGCTGTGCACCAAAATGGCACCCTCTTCCCTATATACTGCACTACTTTTATTTTAGTCTCTGGTCAAAAGTAGTGCACCATCTAGGGAATAGGGTGTCGGTTCGGGACGCGGTCCTCATTTTTCTGGCAGTGAATTAGTCATAAAAAAAAAATACAATTTGGAGACAAATGCTTCAAGTACATAGAGGAGCTTTCAGAGTGTGATGTTCTGAACAACACATTGTTATTGGAACTGAAAGGTTTACAGATGGATTAGTTAGTGGGTTCCTACAGAACGGTTTACTGCTGGATTAGTTAGGGGGTTCCTACAGAAAGGTTTACAGATGGATTAGTTAGGGGGTTCCTACAGAAAGGTTTACTGCTGGATTAGTTAGGGGGTTCCTACAGAAAGGTTTACAGATGGATTCGTTAGGGGGTTCCTACAGAAAGGTTTACAGATGGTACCATAATGCTTCACCGTAGGGATGGTGCCAGGTTTCCTCCAGACGTGACGCTTGACATTCAGGCCAAAGAGTTCAATCTTGGTTTCATCAGACCAGAGAATCTTATTTAGGTGCCTTTTGGCAAACTCCAAGCGGGCTGTCATGTGCCTTTTACTGAGGGGTGGCTTCCGTCTGGTCACTCTGCCAGAAAGTGCTGCAGAGATGGTTGTCCTTCTGGTAGGTTCTCCCATCTCCACAGATGTCTTGGCTGTGTGCTTAGAGTCGTTGTCCTGTAGGAAGGGGAACCTTTTCCCCAGTCTGAGGTCATGAGCACTCTGGAGCAGCTTTTCATCAAGGATCTCTCTGTACTTTGCTCAGTTCATCTTTCACTCAATCCTGACTAGTCTCCCAGTCCCTGCCGTTTAAAAACATCCCCACAGCATGATGCTGCCACCACCATGCTTCATCGTAGGAATTGTGCCAGGTTTCCTCCAGACGTGATGCTTGGCATTCAGGCCAAATAATTCAATCTTGGTTTCATCAAACCAGAGAATCTTGTTTCTCATGGTCTGAGTCCTTTAGGTGCCTTTTGGCGAACTCCAAGTTGGCTGTCATGTGCCTTTTTACTGAGGAGTGGCTTCCGTCTGGCCACTCTATCATAAGGCCTGATTGGTGGAATGCTGGAAGGTTCTCTGGAGCTTTGTCAGAGTTACCATCGGGATCTTGGTCAACTCTCTGACCAAGGCCCTTCTCCCCCAATTGCTCAGTTTACCTGTGCGGCCAGCTCTAGGAAAATTTTTTTGCCTGAAATTTGATGTGCTCTAATTTCATAGGCTGATTTACATCGCATTCGGGAAAGTATTCAGACCCCTTGACTTTTTCCAAATGTTGTTACTTTACAGCCTTATTCTAAAATCTATTATTACATTTTTATTTTTTATCAATCTACACAAAATACACCATAATGCCAAAGCAAAAACTATACTCAGTACTTTGTTGAAGTATCTTTGGCAGAGATTACAGCTTCGAATCTTCTTAGGTATGACGCTACAAGCTTGGCACACCTGTATTTGGGGAGTTCTCCCATTCTTCTCTGAAGATTCTCTCAAGCTCTGTCAGGTTGGATGGGGAGCGTCGCTGCACAGCTATTTTCAGGTCTCTACAGAGATGTTCGATCGGGTTCAAGTCCGGGCTCTGGCTGGGCCACTCAGGGATATTCAGAGACTTGTCCTGAAGCCACTGCTGTGTTGTCTTGGCTGTGTGCTTAGGGTCGTTGTCCTGTTGGAAGGTGAACCTTTGCCCCAGTCTGAGGTCCTGAGTGCTCTGGAGCAGGTTTTCATCAAGGATCTCTCTGTACTTTGCTTAGTTCATCTTTCACTCAGCCTGACTAGTCTCCCAGTCCCTGCTGCTGAAAAACATCCCCACAGCATGATGCTGCCACCACGATGCTTCACCGTAGGTATTGTGCCAGGTTTCCTCCAGACGTAATGCTTGGCATTCAGGCCAAATAGTTCAATCTTGGTTTCATCAGACCAGAGAATCTTGTTTCTCATGGTCTGAGTCCTTTAGGTGCCTTTTGGCAAACTCCAAGCGGGCTGTCATGTGCCTTTTTACTGAGGAGTGGCTTCCGTCTGGCCACTCTACCATAAGGCCTGATTGGTGGAATGCTGGAAGGTTCTCTGGAGCTTTGTCAGAGTTACCATCGGAATCTTGGTTACCTGACCAAGGCCCTTCTCCCCCAATTACTCAGTTTACCCGTGTGGCCAGCTCTAGGAAAAGTCTTGGTGGTTCCAAACTTCTTCGATTTAAAAATGATGGAGGACACTGTGTTCTTGGCTGCTAGCTAGATAAATTCTGGCTAGCTAGCATTTGCTGTGAAGTCACCGAAATAATGATTGAGGTAGCTGAAGTATGTAATCTATCTCAACTACTATAAACTAATTTAAATTACAATAAAAGGTTAAGTTACTTGTTTTCCGCTTTCCAGTGGAACCACAAGTGGTCATTTGATTTGCAAACTCATCACATGATCAGCATCTCATCAGCAACACAACAACAACAAAAAACTTCCGGGTCACAGAATTTCAAAAATTGTCAAAATAAAAGTCCCCCCACGTAATAGTAGAAAAGAGTCAATTAACTGTATTGATTCTTGATATATAAAAAAATAATTGTCTAAACATTAGCATAGATTCACATCTGTGTTAAATGTGAGTTTTAAAACATGTTCCAAGGTCATATAAATTACCACAATGCAAATCACTGTTTTCGGGAATTTAAGTTCAAATTGTTCTCCTGTGAAGTAGTGACCAACGACATACACCTAGTTTCCTGAAACGAGTCACATATTTGGTTGTTTTTCTATTTAAAAAAGTGTGAGAAAAAAAACCTGGGAAAACCAGCAACATTTTGGAAATCCAAAACCTGGAAAAAAATAGAATTTGAAAGAAAAAACAACAACAAAAAAACGGATTTTAAAAAGGCCCTACCAATGTTTTTTGTTGTGCGTGACTGCGCGTTAGAGCGTGTCATCCTGCAGCACAGCATTGTGGGACAAGGTTGAGGTCAGGTCCAATAATGACTACACACCCAGAAGGGAAAGAGTAATATAATAAAATATATACCATTTAGACTCTTTTATCCAAAGCAACTTAGTCATGCGTGAATCCATTTTTATTTATGGGTGGTCCTGGGAATCGAACCCACTATCCTTGCATTGCAATGCTCAACCAAGATGCAGGTTATAAATGCTTTGTGAAGCCTCAATTTAATATGATTAATAAGACCTTTATGAAGGCTTTATAAGCTGTAGTTCATTTAAAGCGGGACCGAAGTGAGTCACAGGTAGATAATTAGAGCCGGGTTCCCAGGCACATATTAATCTTAGTGGCTAGACTATAATGAATTCCTAATGGAAATTCTCAATTCAAATTGCTAATGGAATTAGCGCAGAACTAGGCTAATTCGCTGTCCGGGAAAGCAGCCCTAAAAGCATTATTCTGATACACTTACAAACTAAATAAATTAATGTTCCCTATCACACCAGCGGATCGTTGGGTCCAAGTATAGCCTATAGATATTGAATGGTTTATATTGAATGGTTTTCCTCCCCTCTTCACACTAGGCGGTCCAATCAGAACATGTATCCCCCCTACACACCTCCACCAACCTTCTGCTGTCTTTAGTCTTGCTGTCTATAGGGGTCAGAGTGCTTCTCTTTAGTCTTGCTGTCTATAGGGGTCAGAGTGCTTCTCTTTCGTCTTGCTGTCTATAGGGGTCAGAGTGCTTCTCTTTAGTCTTGCTGTCTATAGGGGTCAGAGTGCTTCTCTTTAGTCTTGCTGTCTATAGGGGTCAGAGTGCTTCTCTTCAGTCTTGCTGTCTATAGGGGTCAGAGTGCTTCTCTTTAGTCTTGCTGTCTATAGGGGTCAGAGTGCTTCTCTTTAGTCTTGCTGTCTACAGGGGTCAGAGTGCTTCTCTTTAGTCTTGCTGTCTATAGGGGTCAGAGTGCTTCTCTTTAGTCTTGCTGTCTATAGGGGTCAGAGTGCTTCTCTTTAGTCTTGCTGTCTATAGGGGTCAGAGTGCTTCTCTTCAGTCTTGCTGTCTATAGGGGTCAGAGTGCTTCTCTTTAGTCTTGCTGTCTATAGGGGTCAGAGTGCTTCTCTTTAGTCTTGCTGTCTACAGGGGTCAGAGTGCTTCTCTTTAGTCTTGCTGTCTATAGGGGTCAGAGTGCTTCTCTTTAGTCTTGCTGTCTATAGGGGTCAGAGTGCTTCTCTTTAGTCTTGCTGTCTATAGGGGTCAGAGTGCTTCTCTTCAGTCTTGCTGTCTATAGGGGTCAGAGTGCTTCTCTTTAGTCTTGCTGTCTATAGGGGTCAGAGTGCTTCTCTTTAGTCTTGCTGTCTATAGGGGTCAGAGTGCTTCTCTTCAGTCTTGCTGTCTACAGGGGTCAGAGTGCTTCTCTTTAGTCTTTCTGTCTATAGGGGTCAGAGTGCTTCTCTTTAGTCTTGCTGTCTATAGGGGTCAGAGTGCTTCTCTTCAGTCTTGCTGTCTATAGGGGTCAGAGTGCTTCTCTTTAGTCTTGCTGTCTATAGGGGTCAGAGTGCTTCTCTTTAGTCTTGCTGTCTATAGGGGTCAGAGTGCTTCTCTTTAGTCTTGCTGTCTATAGGGGTCAGAGTGCTTCTCTTTAGTCTTGCTGTCTACAGGGGTCAGAGTGCTTCTCTTTAGTCTTGCTGTCTATAGGGGTCAGAGTGCTTCTCTTTAGTCTTGCTGTCTATAGGGGTCAGAGTGCTTCTCTTTAGTCTTGCTGTCTATAGGGGTCAGAGTGCTTCTCTTCAGTCTTGCTGTCTATAGGGGTCAGAGTGCTTCTCTTTAGTCTTGCTGTCTATAGGGGTCAGAGTGCTTCTCTTTAGTCTTGCTGTCTATAGGGGTCAGAGTGCTTCTCTTCAGTCTTGCTGTCTATAGGAGTCAGATTGCTTCTCTTTAGTCTTGCTGTCTATAGGGGTCAGAGTGCTTCTCTTTAGTCTTGCTGTCTATTGGGGTCAGAGTGCTTCTCACCACATAGAGTATACAATATCTACTGCCTCTTATTCGGGTCTCCCATCTTCTCCCCTTCCTCTCCCCTTCTCTCCCTCTCTTCTCCTCCCTCTCCCCTCCCCTGTTCCACTCCTGCTCTCCCCTTCTCCTCTCCCCTCCCCTCCTCCCCTCCCCTCCCCTCCCCTCCCCTCCTCCTCTCCCCTCCCCTCCCCTCCTTTCCCCTCCTCCTCTACCCTCCCCTCCTCCTCTCCACTCTCCCACTCCTCTTTCTCCCTCTCTCTCTCCCCTCTCCTCCTCCTCTCCCCTCCCCTCCTCCTCTCCACTCCCCTCCTCCTATCCCCTCCCCTCCTCATCTCCCCTCCCCTCCTACTATCCTCCCCTCCTCCTATCCCCTCCCCTCCTATCCCCTCCCCTCCTCCTCTCCCCTCCCCTCCCTCTCTCTTCTCCTAACAGAGTGTCAGGGGACACATCTCATATCCTCCTATCCACTGGAAACACCCCAAAGGACACCCTATTCCCTATGTAGAGCACTACTTTAAAGTAGTGCTCTACATAGGCAATAGGGTGCACTTTGGGCCCTGTTTTAAACCAGGGCCCATAGTGCACCCTATTCCCTATGTAGTGCATCCCCATAGACTGATGAAAAGTAGAGCACTATTTAGGAACCGGGTGCCTGTCTGATTAATACAGCTTATGTAACAGCTACCCCATGGTGGTAGGACCTAACACAGTGGGAGAGAGACCATGTCCCATGGTGGTAGGACCTAACACGGAGGGAGAGAGACCATGTCCCATGGTGGTAAGACCTAACACAGAGGGAGAGAGACCATGTCCCATGGTTGGTAAGACCTAACACAGAGGGAGAGAGACCGTGCCCTACCTCATCACAGTACTGATGAGAGAGCTCTCTCTGTTACCTTGATGTTGTCACCTCTAGGAACTCACAGGATTACAAGACTCCCTGTAAGGGATCTCATTATTCATGTTCTCTGCTTTCTCCCTCCCTCCCTTCCTCCCCCCTCCTCCCCTCCATACCTTCCCTCCCTCCCCTCTCTCCATCTCTCCCCTCCCTCCCTCCCTTCCTCCCTTCCCTTCCCTTCCCTTCTCTCCCTCCCTCCCTCTCTCCCTCCCTCCCTCCCTCCCTCCCTTCTCTCTCGCTCTCCCTCCATTCCCTCTCTTCCTTCCTTCCTTCCTTCCTTCCTTCCTTCCTTCCTTCCTTCCTTCCTTCCTTCCTTCCCTCCCCTCCCTCCCCTCTCTCCATCTCTCCCCTCCCTCCCTCCCTTCCTCCCTTCCCTTCCCTTCTCTCCCTCCCTCCCTCCCTCCCTCCCTCCCTTCTCTCTCGCTCTCCCTCCATTCCCTCTCTTCCTTCCTTCCTTCCCTCCCCTCCCTCTTTCCCCTCCCTTCCCTTCCCTTCCCTTCTCTCCCTCCCTCCCTTCCCTCTCTCCCTCAGCATGAGCTCTGGTTGAATGACAAGAACCTAACGAAATTAGCATTGAATCTCAACGTGAAGGTGACGACCTACACGCCGAAGGATGAATTTCAACTATACCAGCCAGAATATAGCATGAGCTTAAAAGTATGGCAACTTGGTATGAACTTTGAACTCTTATTCACTAAAGAAGTGATACCCTCCCCGCCCCTCTAAACGTGGGCTAGGAGAGGACGGACAGAGTATCCATTCTACCACGCTCCGGTTCACCACTAGACATTCTTCAGAGGTCCAGAGATCCATGCTGAACCACCCCGCCTTCTATCTACGACCAATCTACCAAAGGGCAGCTCAGAGTAAATATTTATTGCATTTTCCTTTTTCAAATGACCGGTTATTTAGAATGCATAAGACACTGTATTTACGATAGCATTGCTGCCTACAGCCCGATAGAAACACAAAATATTTTTGTTCCTCAGTCTTCCTGCTCTTTCATTCAAAGCCCAACCCCCTTTCTTTGTGTAACCAGCCGTCATATCTGTTCCGTCCACTAGGGACGTTTTCTTTAATGACATAATTTATATTAAATGTATGATCCATTCTGTGTATATGTAATTCTGTGTGATTATTTAGGTATTTAGTAAATAAATAATTAAACCAACTGTTGTATTGCTGATTCAACTTGTTAGCCAGGGTTCGTGAACATAACCAATAATTTACAACTTTCAGATGAGACTAAACAAGGTGACGATTAAATATTGACTGCTCTTGATGTAAAAGATTACCAGGTCTTTAAGAGTTTATTCGGAAGATAACAGCTCAATAAACATTCTTTTGTGGAGCCCCGACTTTCTAGTTAATTACATTTACATGATTAGCTTAATCAGGTACTTCTAATTACAGAGAAAGGATTTTATAGAATAGCATGAAATATCACTTAATCCGGCATAGCCAAAGACACGACATTGTGTTGGACAGGCTACGAGAGGTCTCCCTGTCTCTCACTGTGTTGGACAGGCTACGAGAGGTCCCCCTGTCTGTCACTGTGTTGGACAGGCTACGAGAGGTCTCCCTGTCTGTCACTGTGTTGGACAGGCTACGAGAGGTCTCACTGTCTGTCACTGTGTTGGACAGGCTACGAGAGGTCTCACTGTCTGTCACTGTGTTGGACAGGCTACGAGAGGTCTCCCTGTCTGTCACTGTGTTGGACAGGCTACGAGAGGTCTCTCTGTCTGTCACTGTGTTGGACATGCTACGAGAGCTCTCACTGTCTGTCACTGTGTTGGACAGGCTACGAGAGGTCTCACTGTCTGTCACTGTGTTGGACAGGCTACGAGAGGTCTCTCTGTCTGTCACTGTGTTGGACAGGCTACGAGAGGTCTCCCTGTCTGTCACTGTGTTGGACAGGCTCCCAGAGGTCTCTCTGTCTGTCACTGTGTTGGACAGGTTACGAGAGGTCTCACTTACATATTTAAGGAATGATTGTCAGGAATGTATTTGCATATTTGGTGTATATTCTTCTAAATATCGGACGCAACTGTGGATTGTTAACGATATTTACAAGATGGCAATACTGTTATAAAAAAACAAAATAGCAATTAGAATGTGAACAGTCCGTCTGTTGGTTATTCAATATTCAGGACATATGTTATTATCTTGATTTTGTATCTGCATGTCCAGCTGTGATCTGCCAACGATGCCTCTCCACCAGACAAATTAAGTTAATTTTATGCACACTTCGACAATAACAACATCATGCTGTGCGCGAGGGCCCCCACCAAACCAGTGATCTCGCTCTCCGAGGCCGACGTCAGTAAGGTCTTTAATTAGGTCAACACTCGCAAGGCCACTCAGAACAGCAGGCAGGCATATTCACAATCATTTTTTTAACCTCTCCTTATTAATTATCCCAGTCTGTAATCCTCTCGTCTTAAATTGAGCACCATCATTCCTGTTCCCAAGAATTCTAAGGCTTAATGCCAACAATAATTACCGCCCTGTATCACTCACATCTGTAATCATGAAGTGCTTTGAGAGGCTGGTTATGGCTCACATCAACTCCACCGTCCCAGACACCCTAGACCCACTTCAATTTGCATACCGCACCAACAGATCTATAGATGCCGCAATGTTAATTGCTCTCCACACTGCCCTCACCCAAGAGGAATACCTACAGTAGCTCTGAATCCACGATATGGCAGAGGTTGAAAAGCCATTGCACTTAAGTTTTTTTTCTCAACAACAGGTTACGGTCAATAACATCAAAGGCTGCACTGAAATCTAAACAGTACAGCTCCGACACTCTTATTATTATCAATGTCTTTCAACCAATCATCAGTCATTTGTGTCAGTGCAGTACATGTTGAGTATCCTTCTCTATAAGTATGCTGAAAGTCTGTTGTTAATTTGTTTGGTCAAACACAAGAACAATTCTTTCCAACATTTTGCTAAGAGCTGGCAGCAAGCTTATAGGTCTAATAAGATTATTTCTTTCATTCAGATCTAGGATGTGTTGTTTAAGTGTTCCCTTTATTTTTTTGAGCAGTAAATATGACAGGTAGGTGTGGCTATAGAGTCAGCTACCATCCTCAGTAGCTTTCCATCTAAGTTGTCAATGCCAGGAGGTTTGTCATTATTGATCGATAACAATTTTTCCACCTCTGCCACACTAACTTTACAAAATTCAAACTTGCACTGCTTTTCTTTCATTATTTGTTTTTTTATGCATGAATATAATTGCTCACTGTTTGTCGTGGGCATTTCCTGCCTACGTTTGCTCACTTTGCCAATGAAATAATCATTAAAATAATTGACAACATCAAATGGTTTTGTGATGAATGAGCCATCTGATTCGATGAAAGATGGAGTTGAATTTGTCTTTCTGCCCATAATTTCATTTAAAATACTCCAACGTTTTTTTCCATCATTCTTTATATAATTGATATTGGCTTCATAATACAGTTTCTTCTTCTTTTTGTTGAGTTTAGTCACATCATTTCTCATTTTGCAGGAAGTCAGCCAGTCATATGTACAGCCAGACTTATTAGCCACTCCTTTTGCCCCATCTCTTTCAACCATACCGTTTTTCAAATCCTCATCAATCCATGGAGCCTTAACAGGTCTAACAGTCAGATTCTTAACAGGATCATGTTTATCAATAATTGGAAGAAGCAATTTCATAAATTCATCAAGTGCAGCATCCGGATGCTCCTCATTAATCACATCAGATAAGCAAATGTTTTCAACATCATCCACATATGAGTCACAGCAAAATATTTTGTATGGTCTCTTATACACTATTTTAGGCTCAGCTTTTGGAACTTTGGCTTTCCTGAATATAGCCACTATAATTGTGATCACTGCATGCAATGGGTACGGATACAGCTTTAGAACAAAGTTCTACAGTATTAGTAAAAATGTGATCGATACATGTGGATGATCCTTGTTCCTGTAGTGTTTGTAAATACCCTGGTAGGTTGATTAATAGCCTGAACCAGATTACAGGCACTGGTTACAGTAAGAAGCTTCCTCTTGAGCGGACAGCTTGATGAAAACCAGTCAATATTCAGGTCCCCAAGAAAGTAGACCTCTCTGTTTACATCACATACACTACCAAGCATTTCACACATATTATTTAGATACTGAGTGTTAGCACTTGGTGGCCTATAGCAACACCCCAAAAGAAAAGGCTTTAGATGTGCCAAGTGAACCTGCAACCACAACACTTCAATAACACTTGACATAAGATCTTCTCTAAACATTACAGGGATGTGGCTCTGAATATATACAGCAACTCTTCCCCTATAAGCATTTCTGTCTCTTCTACACAGTAAAAACTGGAGAGTGATTTTTCTTGAGTTAAAATTATTTTCCTTTCAAGTAGTGAAATTAAATAATTTTAGAGTGTAATTATTCCCAGCAGCCACTAGAGTGAGAGCAAAGATACAGGTTAAATTCTATTGGAGTAAAAGAGCATGACCACGCCCACTAATGTTGGTTAAATTTAGATTTTGCCGCCATTGTCCATTTGAAAGTGTCTCGTGAATGAAAAGAGTGGACAGATTCGAGAGCGTCGATCCGTCGAACGTCAGAAGTCATTCACAGAACTTCTTCATTTCTAAACTTAAATTAGAATTCCAGGAAAAGTTCACTGTTATTGGTTAACTTTGTGTGCAAATTAAAACTGTTGAGCAACATTACGGCTAGCTAGCATTGTAGTTTAGGCTTACTGTTACTGCACGATTTACATAGATGCTAATGTGAGCATCTAACTAGAGCTAATTAGCTAGCTACAGTAACATTAAGTTATACCACTTTTAGTGTTTTATGGACACTATGTACGCCCAGTGTATCTGTGCGTCACCTGTTTTACATTTTCAACAGAGCGGTATTAGTTATTATCAGTAGCTAGCGGACTGTGTTTTACATTTAGCAGACATTTTGCGGCAGTTGGTCTGTGCTAGTTGTGTGACAGTTTTTAGCTGCAGTTTGGTCGGTGCAACACGTACGTTTTACTCTGAAATTTAGAGCTGTTATCGGTTGACGGTTTTTAGCTACAGTTTGGTCCGTAGGACACGTGCGTTTTACTCTGAAAAGAGAGCTGTTAGTAGACAGTATTTAGCGGCAGGCTGGTCGATGCAACACACGTGTTTTACTCTAAACAGAGCACTGCTCTCTTGTAATTTGTGCATATTTGTGTTAATGCGATTTAAATGAACTGTTTCTTGTCATCAAGGATGCAGGCTGTACGTGTGAAGTACAGGGCTTGTCAGAAGTACATTTGTCATGAGGGGTAACTGACCTTCAAATCCTTTTTGGATTGTGGTGAGTGAAAAGTTTCAAATTTCACACAATATCCTATGGAACAACATACTTATACTGACACACTTTAAATATACTTTATATTTACTGTCAAATTGATTGCTGATTTCCTTTGCCTGATAATGAATACAAAATAAACTTGCGCCTCCCCAAATCACAGATCAATCAAAGATTGGTTTATGTTTTTTGGAAGTTGGCTAATTATGCTCATCTGTAGCTGCCCTTATTATCTTTGCCGGTCATTAATGGTCTTAAAGAATAAGTGATACTAACATTTCTATGCTGCTAAAATCTCAGTGTTGATAGCTATCTGTGGTGCATTGCTATAATACTGAGACTGCTGTTAAAATAATTCATTATGTGGCAGTAGTAGACAGGCTGTAGACTGGATATATAATTGGAATTGACGTGGAAAGGAGCACTAAGTCAGTAGTAGACAGGCTGTAGAATGCATATAATTGGAATTGACGTGGAAAGGAAAGTCAGTTTTGGTGTTCACGTAAAGATGACCTCTTGATTTCTGTCTTCTGTTCTGGTTTTTCTCCCCCCAAAAAATACTAAACATATTTAATCAATAAGTGCAATCTTATTTTTGTCTTCACAGTTTTGGAGGTCACACAATAAATTGGACATTCCAACCTTGGACTTAAAGGTCTATGATGAATCGAAGACTGAAGTTAATGAGGAGGTGTTTGAGTTTCTTCTAAAAGACCTTGGTGTGCTGGAGATTTGTTTACCCCAAGATCCAAATCCTGATGGTGAGTTGCTTATTAGCTTAGAGCTTCACATTCATCCATACAGTCCTGGCTAGCCTAACACAAGTTCTGAATATGTGAGACAAGCAGATATATTTGCTGATTTCTTTTCTCATTTTGATATTTTAAAATGATCTTTGTTTCTGTGCTCACCTCTCCCACCCCTTTTAGAACAGTAGTGAGTCTAATCAATTCAAAATGTTACATTTTTGCATTCTGCTTGTCATTAACGAAAGTCCTCTAATCATAATAATGGATGTTTCCACCTAAATTGTCTTATAATTACAGTGTTAATCACGCCAGTTAACATGATTGCTAGATTCGTTGAGCTCCTCTGCAAGCAGCTCCTTATCAAAATACAGTGGAGACAATGACGGGGACTCCGATGACACCATTATATTGCAGCAGAGTCCTGCTACTTGAAAGACAGCTGAGGATAATCGTCTCGCTCATGTAAGTACTGCACATTTCCAGTTTAAACAAATGCCAAACTTGAAGATTGAGTGATAAATGACATCAACTATTTCATTGCTGTTTTAAAAGTGTTATTGTGTTCCTTTTTTTTAATTACTCCGACATAGATGATTGAAGACATTCTGAAGGACAAACCTGGAGGAGAGAGGATCATGAATGAGTATGCCCGGACAAAAAGCCTAACAGATAGCAGAAGACGCGATATGGTCAAGATATTGGTTGTACAAATGACAAGTGAACATGGGTATATGTCATAAACTCATTACATACCTTACCACCTAACACAATTTTTAGCAGAAGTTGTGATTTACACATCAATACTTTTGTTTGGATCTCAGGTGCTTTCCACCTGGCTACCACAACCCCGGTCAACAGCCCTGCACCCCGCAACTTGCACAAGCCTCCCCCATTTCTTCTTCACCCAAATCCAGATAGCTGATGTTCTGAAAGAGCTGCAAAATCTGGACCCCTACCAATCAGCAGGGCTAGACAATCTGGACCCTCTCTTCCTAAAATGTTCTGCTGAAATTGTTGCAACCCCTATTACTAGCTTGTTCAACCTCTCTTTCGTATCGTCTGAGATCCCCAAAGATTGGAAAGCTGCCGCGGTCATCCCCCTCTTCAAAGGGGGAGACACTCTAGACCCAAACTGCTACAGACCTATATCTATCCTACCCTGCTTTTGTTTATCATATATTCACTTTAACTATACATTCACGTACATACAACCTCAATTGGGCCAACCAACCAATGCTCACATTGGCTATCTGCATTGTGTCCCACCACCCACCAACCACCTCTTTTATAGTACTCTCTGTTCATCATATATGCATAGTCACTTTAACCATATCTACATGTACATACTACCTCAATCAGCCTGACTAACCAGTGGCTGTATGTAGCCTCGCTACTGTATATAGCCTGTCTTTTTTTGTTTTATTTCTTTATTTACCTATTGTTCACCTAATACCTTTTTTTGCACTATTGGTTAGAGCCTGTAAGTAAGCATTTCACTGTAAGGTCTACTACACCTGTTGTATTCGGCGCACGTGACAAAAACTTTGATTTGATTTCTAAGGTCTGCGAAAGCCAAGTTAACCAACAGATTACCGACCATTTCGAATCCCACCTTACCTTCTCCACTATGCAATCTGATTTCAGAGCTGGTCATGGGTGTACTTCAGCCACGCTCAAGGTCCTAAACGATATCATAACCGCCATCGATAAGAGACAATACTGTACAGCTGTATTCATTGACCTGGCCAAGGCCTTCGACTCTGTCAATCACAATATTCTTATCAGCAGACTCAACCGCCTTGGTTTCTCAAATGACTGCCTAGCCTTGTTCACCAACTACTTCTCTGATAGAGTTCCATGTGTCAAATCGGAGGGCCTGTTGTCTGGACCTCTGGCAGTCTCTATGGGGTGCCACAGGGTTCAGTTCTCAGGCCGACTCTTTTCTCTGCATACATCAATGATGTCACTCTTGCTGCTGGTGATTCTCTGATCCACCTCTACGCAGACAACACCGTTCTGTATACTTCTGGCCCTTCTTTGGACACTGTTAACTAAACTCCAGACGAGCTTCAATGCCATACAACTCTCCTTCCGTGGCCTCCAACTGCTCTTAAATGCTAGTAAAACTAAAAGCATGCTCTTCAAACGATCGCTGCCCACACCTACCCACCCGTCCAGCATCACTACTCCGGACGGTTCTGACTTAGAATATGTGGAGAACTACAAATACCTAGGTGTCTGTCTAGACTGTAACCTCTCCTTCCAGACTCACATTAAGCATCTCCAATCCAAAATTAAATCTAGAATCGGCTTCCTATTTCACAACAAAGCAACCTTCACTCATGCTGCCAAACATACCCTAGTAAAACTGACTATCCTACCGATCCTTGATTTCGGCGATGTCATTTACAAAATAGCCTCCAACACTCTACTCAGCAAATTGGATGCAGTCGATCACAGCCCCATATACTAGCCACCACTGCGACCTGTATGCTCTTGTTGGCTGGCCCTCGAGTCATATCCGTCACCAAACCAACTGGCTCCAGGTCATCTATAAGCCATTGTTAGGTAAAGCCCCGCCTTATCTCAGCTCACTGGTCACCATAGCAGCACCCACCCGTAGCACGCGCTCCAGCAGGTATATCTCACTGGTCACCATAGCAGCACCCACCCATAGCACGCGCTCCAGCAGGTATATCTCACTGGTCATCCCCAAAGCAAATTCCTTCCTTCGGCCGCCTTTCCTTCCAGTTCTCTGCTGCCAATGACTGGAACGAACTGCAAAAAATCACTGAAGCTGGAGACTCATATCTCCCTCACAAGCTTTAAGCATCAGCTGTCAGAGCAGCTCACAGATCACTGCACCTGTGCATAGCCAATCTGTAAACAGCCCCTCCAACTACCTCATCACTATATTGTTATTTATTTCATTTATTTTGCTCTTTTGCACCCCAGTATCTCTACTTGCACACTCATGTTCTGCACATCTATCACCCCAGTGTTTAATTTGCAATACTGTAATAATTTTGGCACTATGGCTAAATAAAAAGTAAATGACATGCCTCACCCCCCTTATCTTACCTCATTTGCACACACTGTATATAGACTCTCTCTATTGTATTATTGACTGTATGTTTGATTATTCCATGTGTAACTCTGTGTTGTTGTTTGTGTCGGACTGCTTTGCTTTATCTTGGTCAGGTCGCAGTTGTAAATGAGAACTTGTTCTCAACTAGACTACCTGGTTAAATAAAGGTGAAATAAATGTCAAAATTTAAATTGTTGTTATACTGTTAGGTGTTGTTTTTATAGTTTGCTTTAGGAGCATTATTACAATGCAGAAGATGGGAGTGGATATTTAGCATGGAGACTGAAATGTGTTCAAAGGGAAGCATCAGAGGGATGACAGAAGACCATGTGTCAGTCATTGAAGTGTAAGTGATTTTCATTGTGGTTATTCTCATTCATGATACATGACCAGAGAATAATTGTATGTGAACGACTGTATAAGCAAGTGTTTCTTAGTCTCTCTCTCGTTTAGTATTAATTTAGTTTCTGAGTCGAATAAATCCCACTTTTCATCTGATGACATAACAGCATGGCCATCCTTGCAGAGTTTCCGAGCCTTGTTTTTTAAAATATCTTATGACAAAATATTGTATGCTTGTATAGAGCAGACAAACCCAGTAATCTGTAAAAGTTTCATCATGTTACAGGTCATCCAAAAGCTGAGAGAGACCCCTTGAGAGAGGAAAACTGTCCAACAACAGAAAGCCTGTGTTGTGAGGCCATTGCACTGATGAGGCAATTGTAAAGGAGAAGCAGACGTTCGCCTATCGCCAAAAGATGGTTGAAGTCCTCTGAAATATTCACAGCTTTTCCACGTTTCCAAGACATAGCAGGAATGGTATGTGAATCTTTGACTGCCTTGCCTTGAAACTGTCAGGACAATAGTTTTCTGTTCTACAACAGTCTGATTAGGACTGTGATATATTACATGACGATAGTGCCACACCATAATGTTTGCTGTTCTGTCTTGACTTATTCCATCTTGTCTTCAGATTGAGCAAGATTTTAGAATGACGTTTGGTGATGCAACCTCTGCAAAGTTCCTGGAGAAGTGTCCTACTCTCTACAAGCAGAAAGTCATTGACCAAAGCCGTGGACTCACACAGACAGGCGACCTGCAAGACTTGGTTCAAAATGTTGAATCCACAACAGAAGTGGAAATGGTATGCTGGAATAAAAATCATTATATTAATGGAAGGGATCATTGTTTTTTAAAGCAAAATGGAATGATGTAACTTTCAGTGAAAATGTGTACTTTCAGGATGGGACAGTGACATGTACTCCATTTTGGTCCTTGTCCAACTTCTGCCACCATCACCTCATGGCCGCAAGAGACCAGGAAAAATCTCAGCCAGACACGCCAGTGAAACACATTGTGAAGTTTATCAAGGTGAGGTTACAGTTGCCTGTTCTGTCCCTAATCCTAATGACTACTTTTAATAATATGGACAAATCATGGAAAGATCATATGTAGCTGTAATTTACATTTTCACAAACTGTTTGTGAACCGTGATTCATTTTAATAGCACACTAATGAAGTTATTGTGTGACAGACTGGGACCAGCATCCAGGGTCATCTGGAGAGCGTCACAGAAAGCCTTCAACCCGATCTGCTTGCTGTGGGAAACCAGAGGAGTGGGATTCAAAACATGCAATACCTTGTAAGTCACCAGACTCTCTTGCCTGTTTTGATGAGCTTTTCAAAAGCTCATTTTGTCTTTGGTACCTCGTACAACAAGGATCTGGTAAATGTGTACAACTTCTTGCAAACCACAACTCATGAAATTGATGTTGATACCACTAAGGTTAATCCTAGGATTGCAGAGTTGAGGGCTCGGATGCTGCATTGAGTTACTAAAAGTTGCAGGCTTCCATGGACCGCCGCCTGGCTTCCATGGCCCGCCGCCTGGCTTCCATGGCCCGCCGCCTGGCTTCCATGGCCCGCCGCCTGGCTTTCATGATGCACTGCCTGGCTTCCATGGCCCGCCGCCTGGCTTCCATGGCCCGCCGCCTGGCTTCCATGGCCCGCCACCTGGCTTTCATGATGCGCTGCCTGACTTCCATGGAAATTGATGTTGATACCACTAAGGTTAATCCTAGGATTGCAGAGTTGAGGGCTCGGATGCTGCATCTGGTTGCAACACTGGTTGTTCGCACAGTTACTAAAAGTTTTGAAATTGCAAAGGGTTAAAACACAGCATAGGAAATAACCTTTTTCATTTCTTCACAAACTGTTTCATATCATTCATCTAAAATGTTGTGTTACGCTTGCAAAAGACACCCGGGAAATGCTAATTCCTTGACAAAACATTAGAAGTTGGCCCAGGGACTTTGTCCAGGAAAAGACACTTAGCCTTAAATGCGGTCAGGCTGGTTGTTCACAAGTTTATGGCACTTTTTCTGGGTTCAGAAAACATCTTTATAAAGCACATGAACCTTGTTCTGATCACGGTGAAGGCCCCTCTACAACTGAATACGTAGCAGTAAGTCATTTTGATGACTTGCCATCAACAAGTTCCCCCTTCTGACTCAGTCCATGACAATAAGAGTCTTGTAGACAGCTGCGCTGCAACCATAGCTGAACTTAAAGTGGCAGGTGTAGGTGAAACCACCATTAACTCTCTCATTTCCATGGAAGAGATAGTTGATGATATTCATATTCATGATAAAGAATCTGTGAAGTCTGTCTATACAGGAGCCTAGTAAAAGTGACATTTTGAGTGTAAAATGTATCAGTTTTGAAAAAAAATTAAAATCCTTTTGGTGTATTAAATTCTGAAAGTAAGAAGGCAGTATTTTACAGAATTGGGGAAGGGTAGACCCAGTTGAATATGTTCTTGGTACTAGATCTGATACACAACACAATCGGACTACTGGAGGCTATGATCAAATTGTTGTTACTGATAAATTTGTTTACATCCCCATTTTGAAAACATGACAGTTTATTTACAAACACCCGAATATAAAGGAGAGGATGCAGACCTGATTCCAGTTCAAGAAAGCTTTATGACTTATGTGATGGAGATCTGTTCAACAGCCATGCTCTATTTTCAAAACAGAAGCAATTCAGATACAGCTTTTCTATGCTTTTGAAACTGCAAATCCTCTTGGATCAAAACGGGGAATACATCAATTAGGAGCAATCTATTTCACCTTATGGAATTTTCCTCCAAAAGTTCAACTCATTTCTGCTTAATAGTCATTTGGTTGCTTTATTTCGTGCCCAAGACGTTAAAACATACGGCTTTTCTAAAATACTTGATCCAATTGTGCAGGATATTAAAGTACTTGAGAGGGATGGAATTATGGTCCCCTTGTATGATACACCAGTGTATGGAACTATTGTCCCAAGTTACAAGTTACAGGTGACAACCTTGGTTTCCACTGTTTATTTGGTTTTGTTGAATCATTCAGTGCCAGGTATTGTTGCCGCTTTTGTCTTGCTGAGAAAGAGGACGTTCAGACTGAATTTGATGAAGAATCACCCAAGATAGTTATGCGAACTCGAGCACTTCACGCAGAACACTGCCAAAAAAAGGAGACAAATCCCAGTCTTCCCTATGTGATGGGTGTCAAACGTTCTTGCATTCTAAACTCCTTGCAGTACTTCAATACATGTGAAAAGTTCTCTGTCGATATTATGCATGATATCTTGGAGGGAGTGGCACAATATGAAATGAAACTGCTAATACTGCACTTGATAGACAAGTACACAACTTCAAATAAAAATAGACAGGAGAATAAAGAGCTTTAACTATGGTTACATGGAGCAAAACAACAAACCTCCTTGTAGTGAAGTTAGGAGAGGACTCTAATGACTTGGGGTTAAATGCTATCCAGTCTTGGCGTTTACTTCGCAATCTACCACTTCTCTTTGGAGACTTAGTTTGTCCAAATGATCTACACGGGTATTTACTGTTGCTGTTGCCTACAGATAGTAAACATTGTATTTTCTCCAATGATATCAAAGGGTATTACCCTTTTGTTTTTTAAACACTTAATCACAGAGCACCACAGGTTATTCAAGCAATTGTTTCCAAAAAAGAGGCTGCTACCGAAGCATTACCCCACATGTATGCTTAGAATTGGACCATTTGGACCAGTGTTGCATAGCTGGTGCATGCGCTATGAAGCAAAGCATAATTTCTTTTAAAAAAACAATTAAAATGCTTAAAATGTAACTAAAACATTGGTAAAAAAAAACATCAAAATCAAATAGCATACAGTTGGCAGACATTTGACACCAACAGAGTCATGATGGGTCCTGGTAAAATGTTATCTTTAAATGTGGTGGACTGGGGCTGTAAGATGGCTGAGACTCTTCTACCAACTGACAGCATGGTTTTATATGTTAAATGCGCCAAACACCATGGAAATATGTATCGTTCATGTTTAGTTGTTTGTCTTAAAGTCCATTGTGAGATGGTAGTTTTTCAGAAAATCCACCATGTTGTTGTTAAAGATGAGAGGTTACTGTTGGTTACTTTTACCCTACAAACAATATGTCTTGATGAGCATTTTAATGCATATAGAGTTGGGTGTACAACAGAGGGACCTTACCTAGTTGATGTTAAAGAGATGTTCTGTCACAAAGCATTTGATATATAGATGTCTTACAGTTGTGATGATTTAAGTTTGTTTACCGTCCCATACTGTTTCCAGTGACTCTTAAAAACTGCACGGTAAACTCTTTAAAACCAAGATGTATTGTATTGCAATATTAGCTTTTTGGAGAAGGTGAAGAGTTTTTTAAAAACTTTTAATTAAGGGGGGACAGATGCCAAAATGTCATTTTAGAGGCCCCTATTTTATCAGTGTTTTTGATATATGAGATGCCAGTTTCACAAAATCCTCCATGTCATTGTTAGATGTATTGAATTGCAATATTGAGCTTTTTTTATGTACATGAACAGAGGCCAACATTTCATTTCTGTCCACAATTTTATTTATCAGTATGTTGATGTATGTAATGCAAATGTCTTACATTTAAGAAAAAAGTGCTTTGTTAAATATTTACTTCTGATTTATTGACTAAATTTAGTTGTACAAATGCTACTCTTGACTGATAATATTAAATTCTATATTGAATGAATTGGCAGTAGAGTTGTTTCCATGTTTCTCTAAATAGAGTAAATTACAGTTTGCAGAGTTAAATATAAACACTGAATAGAGTAGAAATAACTCTGAAAATTGAACTCTGCAACAAGAGTACTTTTTACTCTATTTAGACTGGGACCAAATGTTATCTTTTGTAGAGTATAATTGAATTCAATTTGAGTAAAATTGACTCAGATAAATTTACTGTGTATAAATGTTATATCCTTGTATTGCTACTGATGTATCATCAAATCAATTATCTAAGTGAGTCTCAGAAATGGCTAATATATGAATGTTATCTGACGTTAGCAAGTTATTGATTTCATGAACCTTATTTCTAAGGCTACATGTATTAATATTAATATGGGCTATTTTCAGACGTTTCCTGGTTAACTTATCAGAGATAAGAATAAGGAAAAGAGCAAACAAAGCAAGAGAAAAAATATTCATTCAGCAGTCCATTAATCAATTGGTGTGTGTGTGTGTGTGTGTGTGTATGCTGCGGGGTTGAAGCGACGAACCCATAGGCTTGGCTCTCTCATCCCTTCCAGGCTTCTGGGAGGGAGGGTGGACAATGTGTCTGTCATAGCGGATGTACGCAATGTCCCCACACGCTCTGGCAGCTTTCATGGCTGGGATCAGTTCTTTCCTCTTTTGGCGCACAGCTTCAGGATAGTCCTCGTTGAGGAAGATATACATTCCTCTCAAGTTCTTGGCTCTTTCAAGAACAGCTACCTTGTCCTTGAACCTCAGGAACTTGACCACTATCGGCCTGGGCCTGTCAGCTGCACCGTTGGTGGGTTTTCCAGTCCTGTGGGCGCGCTCCACCTCAATCTTCCTGTAGTCCATCTTGAATTTCTCAGAGATCATTTCCCTCACTTTGTCCTCAGACTCCATCCATGCCTCTTGTGGAGATTCTGCAATTTCGCCCACAGCCATGTTGTTTTGCCTTGTCCCTCGAGATAGTCCAACTTATCTGTCATTGTTATCATGGATTCACACACAGAACTGATGTCCTCTCTCAATGACTTACAGATTGCTGTCATCTTGCTTTTCTCCTGTTTGAACTCGTCGAGCTGACCCTGGGAGAACTGCAAACTGTTCTTCAGGTCCTGGACCGCTCTGGTCAGGTTGTCCATTCTTTTATTAGCAGAATCAACAAGTATTTGGACAAAACACATAACTATTTTCTTGTTGTTGTAACAATTGCTTATAGGTCTTTATTTGTTTGTTTAAAAGATCCTTCACGTGAGAGACACCACTGGCACTGTCGTCAACGGTACTCCCGCCGGCTTTGGTCTTTGTCATGGTAGTTAGCAACATATATTAGGCTGTTACTCCTCACAGTTCCAGACAGGGAAGGTCGCGGGGAAATTCGAAAACAACAAACAGCAGGGATCTAGACAGCCACAACCAGGGACAATCCACGGTCCCAGCTACAATGGCTAACCGTGTCATGGCTGCGTTCAAGAACACCTCGCTAGCTTGATGTCCAGCTAGCTAGCAGCTAGCCTACCTGTGACGCCAAATAGCTC
The DNA here is from genome assembly GCF_901001165.1 of Salmo trutta. Classification (NCBI taxonomy): domain Eukaryota; kingdom Metazoa; phylum Chordata; class Actinopteri; order Salmoniformes; family Salmonidae; genus Salmo; species Salmo trutta. The sequence goes on along the minus strand of NC_042970.1, from coordinate 3,828,782 downwards.
CTCAGACCCGTCCTTGGTCGGCAGGATCACTGGAAGGTTACAAGAAGTCCCAGCAACTGATGCCAACTGCATCGCGGGATCCAACATAAGAAGCTAGGTAGCTACCAAGAACTTTCTAATATACTTTTAAACAACAAACTTTCCAAACAAGCAAAACCAAGCTCTTCCTCATTCTGCGTAAAACAGGAAGTGACAAAGTCGTGTGCAATGCAATCTTTGACAGATCAACAAGTCATGTTATATTGAGAGATTTGACTGATCGACAAGGTAGGTTGTTGTCACACCCTGATCTGTTTCACCTGTCTTGGTGAATGTCTCCACCCACCTCCAGGTGTCTCATGTTTTCCCCATTAGTCCCCAGTGTATTTATCCTTGTGTTTCCTGTCTCTCTGTGCCAGTTCGTCTTGTTTTCCCTATTAGTCCCCGGTGTATTTATCCCTGTGTTTCCTGTCTCTGTGCCAGTTCCTCCTGTTTTGCCAAGTCAACCAGCGTTTCTCCTAGCTCCTATTTTTCCCCGTCTCTGTTTTTTCCTAGCCCTCCTGGTTTTGACCTTTGCCTGTCCTAACAACGAATCCTCCTGCCTGACCACTCTGCCTGTTCTGACCTCGAGCCTGCCTATCGCCTGGTATTGTTTGGACTTGGACCTGTTCACTGAACCCCTGCCTGTCCTGACCTCAAACCTACCTATTGCCTATTGTTCTGCCCCGGAACAAGGCAGTTAACCCACTGTTCCTAAGCCGTCATTGTAAATAAGAATTTGTTCTTAACTGACTTGCCTAGTTAAATAAAGGTTATAGGCCCTATATACAATTAAATAAATTCTTCAATTGAAAATTACAATGAAGTGCTTGAAAAAGTCCCTGAATTTGATTTGCCAATGCCTTCATGAAGCCTTCTTAAAAGACGGCCCAAGGCCTATGTTTTTTTATTTTACCTTTATTTAACTAGGCAAGTCAGTCAAGAACAAATTCTTATTTTCAATGACGGCCTAGGAACAGTGGGTTAGCTGTTCCTAGGGGGAGAAGGACAGATTTGTACCTTGTCAGCTCAGGGATTCAAACTTGCAACCTTTCAGTTACTTGCCCAACACTCTAACCACTAGGCTACCCTGCTGCCCCGCGTGGTTGTATAGATAGAGTTAAGGTATAATTTGTATATATTCACTTTTATTCCTCTAAGTACACATGTGTATATATTAATAAAATAAAAAATACAAAATAAACATTTATTTATAGAAAGACCCAAGTGACCTCAGTCGCTAAGCAATTGCTAAGCAATTGTCCATTCATGAATTTAGAATAAATTAACCGTTCCTATAATACGGATTCACTATCTTTTCACAAACAATTGAACACATAACCCAACCCAACACAGAGCAAAAAATGTTTACAAATAATGAAAATACCGCTTGGAAAAAGTGGAATCAGTCGATAAAGTCAGTCAAATCCAATCTGCAAACCATAGGAGATTTGTAGTTTTCCAACAATAGAAATGAGTGTATCTGATTTTTGATAATCTTACAGCACAGCTATATTATGATAAATGATTCAGTAGAATAGAATAAATAAATAAAGGAAGGCACAACTTATAGTCCAATATTCACACGTGTATTGGGGAAGGGGAGAGAGAGAGAGTGTGTTGGAAGAAAAACATACAACATTTTAAATCCATGTACACAAACAACAAGTATGTAGTTAAAATTGGCAATAAAAACAGAGATGTCTTTCTTCAGGTCTGTGGGGTGAGACAGGGATGCAGTTTGAGCCCCACCCTCTTCAACATTTATATCGATGAATTGGCAAGGGCACTAGAACGGTCTGCAGCACATGGCCTCACCTTACTGGACTCTGAAATCAAATGCCTACTGTTTGCTGATGATCTGGTGCTTCTCTATTCAACCAAGAAGGGCCTTCTATGCCATCAAAAGGAACATAAAACTCAACATCCCAGTTAGGATCTGGCTAAAAATACTTAATTCAGTCACAGAACCCATTGCCCTCTATGGTTGTGAGGTCTGGGGTCCACTCACAAACCAATAATTGACAAAATGCGACAAACACCCAATTGAGATTCTGCATGCAGTATTCTGCTAAAATATACTTATTGTTCTATGTAAAACCCCAAACAATGCATGCAGAGCGGAATTAGGACTATACGTGCTAGATATACAATTCCAGAAAAGAACTGTTAAATTCTACAAGCACCTGAAGGGAAGCGATGCCCACACATTCCACCACAAAGCCCTCACCTACAGAGAGATGACCCTAGAGATGAGTCCCCTCTGCCAGCTGGTGCTGGGGCTCTGTTCACAAACAGACCCACAGAGCCCCAGGACAGCAACACAATTAGACGCAACCAAATTATGAGAAAACAAAAAGATAATTATTTGATACACCAAAGAGAATCAACTTACAAATTTTGCAAGTTGGAATCCTATCTTGCCATAAAAAGAGAGTAGAAAGTGTCAGAATACCTGACTACTGTGACTGACCCATGACGCTCTCCCATAAGATTGGCTGGTGAGTAAAACCAGCCAATAGGGGACCATGAAGCTCTCCCAGAAGCTTGGCTTATGAGTAAAACCAGCCAATAGGGGACCATGAAGCTCTCCCAGAAGCTTGGCTAATGAGTAAAACCAGCCAATAGGGGAACATAACGCTCTCCCAGAAGGTTGGCTAATGAGTAAAACCAGCCAATAGGGGAACATAACGCTCTCCCAGAAGGTTGGCTGGTGCCTAAAACCTGCACATTCAGACAAACAGAAGGTCACAGAAAGCCTGCTTCATTTTTCTTTTCTTTTTAATTATTTTCATTGCATCAGGGATAGCTTATACAGACGTATCGGCTTTGCAGCCTTCTTCAGTGACTGACCCAAAATTAAGAAAATCTTTGACTTATGTACAGACTCAGTGAGCATAGCCTTGCTATAGGCAGACCTGGCTCTCAAGAGAAGACAGGATATATGCCCACTTTCTAGAAAATGAGGTGGAAACTGAGCTGCACTTCCTAACCTCCTGCCAAATTTTATGACCACATTAGAGAGACATATTTCCCACAGATTACACAGATACACAAAGAATTAAAAAACAAATCAAACATTGATTAACTCCCATATCTATTGGGTGAAATACCACAGTGTTCCATCACAGCAGCAAGATAAACTCCCATATCTATTGGGTGAAATACCACAGTGTTCCATCACAGCAGCAAGATAAACTCCCATATCTATTGGGTGAAATACCACAGTGTTCCATCACAGCAGCAAGATAAACTCCCATATCTATTGGGTGAAATACCACAGTGTTCCATCACAGCAGCAAGATAAACTCCCATATCTATTGGGTGAAATACCACAGTGTTCCATCACAGCAGCAAGAGTTGTGACCTTTTGCCACAAGAAAAGGGCAACCAGTGAAAAACAAACACGATTGTAAATAAAACCCATATTTATGTTAATTTATTAATATTTGCACATTGTTAGAACACTGTACATGTCCATACTATAACATTTGAAATGTCTCTATTATGTCGAAACTTTTGTGAGTGTAATGTTTACTGTTCATTTCTGATTGTTTTTTTTCACTTTTATTTATTTCACTTGCTTTGGCAATGTAAACATATGTTTCCCATGCCCAAAAACCCCTTGAATTGAAAGAGAGAGATAGGAAGAGGAAGAGTGAGAGGAAGAGAAAGAGCGAGAGAAAGACAGAGAGAGTGAGAGAGAGAGAAGAGCGAGAGAGATTGTGAAGGAGGCGCCATATGAGGCTGAGGGAGAGAGCAGTCAAACTTCACAGTGAATGGGGTGGAAAGCGGGAGGGACAAGCTCAAACGCAGGGAGGATTAAATGAGAGCGCGAGAGATGGTGAGAGAGAGCATGCGAGAGAGAGAGCAAGAGAGAGAGCGAGAGCGCGAAAGAGAGCGAGGGAGAGAGAGCGAGAAAAAGAGCAAGAGAGAGAGAGAGAGCTAGAGAGAGAGAGAGTGAGATGCGTAGTGTAGCGGTGGGATAGGACCAGAAGCAGCTCCACACACGACACAACGCAGAGCAGCCACACAGAGACGAAGTCACAGCCCTCCCTCACACTCCTCTCACTGGATACTACAGCAACCTGTCCTATCGTAGATGTTTCACTGGATACTACAGTATATCATCATCCTAAACTGTAGGATACTACAGACAACCTGAGCAGAGGAAAACACTCAACTAGTTTTACAACTTTTCTTTTGGACACCGGTGTCTCAGATGAAACCCTGACGATGGAGTCAATTATTTATTAAGTTTATTGCAGCAGAGCCTTCCACAGAGTGTGCAGCTTATCTTTTCTAAAGACTCCGTGTGATCGGAGGAGAAGACGGGAGGACAGAAGATTCTGGAGGTTTTGGTTGCCTACTATCAAGGAGAGTCCGTTTTTTTTCTATAACGGATACTAGGGTCCTGAGGAGGGTGTTTCTATAAATAATATTGGGCTTCGTTCGATAAATCATCCGTCAGCTCAAGGAGAGAGAAGATTGTTTGTATTGACCAAGAGAGAGAGAGAGGGGTGAGTGAAACCTGAACTGCCTATCTGTGCAGCTGGCTATATGAATGTGTTAAGTGGGCTGGACAGAATGCTGACTTTTTTCAAACCCATCCCTCGCTCTCTCTGTGCCCGCACTGTCTGTCGCAGACAGCTGGGTTAGTGACTCGTCTGACTGGATAAAAAGACATTAGATTATAACATAAAGAAAAAGGTCACGAGAGGGAGAGGATACGGCAGTGGACTACGTCTTCCCCAGACATGGTGTTGACATCAAAGCAGATGTTCATTTTTCAAAAGAAAAAAAAAAGCTAAGATAAACTTTATCGGACAATAAGTTGACTCTTTAAAGCTGATTTCTTCAGCTCGCCGGAGAGAGAACTACAACTGTCCACTTCCGTGGAGCGTAAAGATAATAAATGGACAATAAAGTATTCTTCTTCGAAACGGAGAAAGAACTACAACAGAATGGCTTGTCTATAAAGCTGACCAAGGACCATTAAGAGAGAGGATTCCAGCAGGACTCTAGCAGCCTTTCCACGTGTTTTTACTATAGCTCTGAAGAGAGAGGAAGTCGTCAGACCAGCGTACAGTTTTAACAGGGTGTCTGATGAGTACTGCCACAGCAACAGTTCCAGGAGTGGATCTAATGAGACACTGACATGATATTTATGGACTTTTGAGTAGGTGAGAAGTATAAACTTAATCCACTTTCAGCTATTACTGAGCTGTGATGCAGAAGTACATTAACCCTAATCCACTTTCAGCTATCACTGAGCGGTGATGCAGAAGTACAGTAAACCTAAACCACTTTCAGCTATCACTGAGCTGTGATGCAGAAGTTCAGTACATCCCCAGAGCCAAATAACGATCATGGGCTTTTTGTCAGGGATCATTGTATTCCCCTCATCTTTCAGTCACATGAAATTAACAAACTCAACCAGGGCAGGGACTGAGTGACCTTTAAGCCCCAAACCCAACCAGGGCAGGGACTGAGTGACCTTTGAGGCCCAAACCCAACCAGGGCAGGGACTGAGTGACCTTTGAGGCCCAAACCCAACCAGGGCAGGGACTGAGTGACCTTTGAGGCCCAAACCCAACCAGGGCAGGGACTGAGTGACCTTTAAGCCCCAAACCCAACCAGGGCAGGGACTGAGTGACCTTTAAGCCCCAACCAGGGCAGGGACTGAGTGACCTTTGAGGCCCAAACCCAACCAGGGCAGGGACTGAGTGACCTTTAAGCCCCAAACCCAACCAGGGCAGGGACTGAGTGACCTTTGAGGCCCAAACCCAACCAGGGCAGGGACTGAGTGACCTTTGAGCCCCAAACCCAACCAGGGCAGGGACAGAGTGACCTTTGAGCCCCAAACCCAACCAGGGCAGGGACTGAGTGACCTTTGAGGCTATTGAACTAGTTATTTTCTCCTCTCTGTTTTTCCGGCCCAGTGGAAAGGCAGGCCGTTCTGGCAGATGTCAATCTACTGCTGTTATTAGCTATAGCTGCCATATTCCCCAACCAATCCAAGCTCCTGTTGAGACAGAAACAATACAACAACTCCCAACTCCACTCCCATTGGGAAACAGAGAGGGAGACATAGAGAGAGAGAGAGAAAGAGAGAGAAAGCACCAACCAAACTCCTATTGAGACATAGAGAGACTTTACACTCACCAAAACAGAGACCGTGCACCTAACCAAGCCCCACGGACGGACGTACAGATTCCACGCCTGGCCACTCTCCCGTCCCATCGGTACCATGTTCTGGTCTCAGAGTGTAGCTGCCCCTCTGGTGCTGGTGTTGAACCCTCTCCTCCTAGTGTTGCTGCTGCAACAGCAGGTAGCTGAAGCTGAGGTCTGGGCTGAGGATGAGGTCTGGGCTGAGGCCGAGACGGGGGCTGATGCTGGGGTTGGGGCTAGGGTCTGGGCTGATGCTGGGGTTGGGGGTGAGGTCGGGGCTAAGGCTGGGGTCGGGACTGATGCTGGGGTCGGGGCTGAGGCCGGGGCTGAGGCCGGGGTTGGGGTCTGGGTTGATGCTGGAGTTGGGGCTGAGACCGGGGCTGAGGCCGGGGTCGGGGGTGAAGCTGTGGCTGAGGCTGGGGTCGTGGCTGAGGTCGGGGCTAAGGCTGGGGTCAGGACTGATTCTGGGGTTGGGGCTGGGGTCAGGGCTAAGGCTGAGTTCAGAGCTGAGGCTGGGGTTGGAGCTGGGGCTGAGACTGTGACTGTGACTGAGGCTGGGGTCGGGGCTGAGGCTTGGGTCGGAGCTGATTCTGGGGTCGGTGCTGGGGTCAGGGCTAAGGCTGGGGTTGGGGCTGAGGCCGGGGATGATACCGGACCTGGGGCTGAGGCCAGTTTTGGGACTTGTTTGGCTGGGGTCGGGGCTAGTGAGGCCGGGGATGTGGCTGAGGTCGGGGCTAGTGAGGCTGAGGCTGAGGTCAGCAGCTGTCCCAAGGGATGCCTGTGTTGCTCCGACATCCTCAGCTGTGCCGACCAGGGTCTGAAGGCGCTGCCCTCCAAGCTGCACGCATACATCACCACCCTAGACCTCAACTACAACCACCTGACTGAGTTGAAGGAGGGAAGCTTTGCCACGCTGCCCCGTCTGGAGTCCCTCCGCCTGGCTCACAACCGGCTGAAATGCCTCGAGGCCGGAACCTTCCGGAACAGCAGCTCGCTACGGCAACTGGACCTGTCGTCCAATCAGCTAGACAAAGTGGATGTGCACTACTTCCTGGAGCTGACAGGATTGGAGGAGCTGCTGCTCTTCAACAACCGCATTGTTCGGGTGGAGAGCAAGGCCCTGGCTGCGCTCGGCAACCTGCGCAAGGCCTACATCAGCCATAACCACCTCACGGACTTCCCATTCTTCTCCATCCAGGAGGACAGCCATCCCTTCCTGGCCACCATGGACCTGTCCTCCAACAGCATGTCCAAACTCCCCCTGGTGGACATCGAGACCCTGCCGGCGGCCTTGCAGAGCGGACTCTTCCTTCATAACAACACCCTGATCTGCGAGTGCGAAATGTACAACATGTTCCGGCGCTGGGAACTGAAGGGATTCACCTCCATCAGGGATTTTCGTGAGGAGTACACCTGCCTGGTGTATGGGGAACGCAAGGCCTCCGTCAAGTTTTTCCAGCACAGACGCTTCTTTGAACTGAACTTAAACTGCAGTTCGGCAGTGGCTGGAGTTGTCAGGGAGCCTGAGGGCAGCATGCTGGTGTACGAAGGAGATGGCGTGGTTCTGGACTGTCACACCACACTCAGAGGACAGCACCTGACCTACCTGTGGGTGTCGCCTCACCATGGAGCCGGTGCTCCACCGGAGAACAACGGCACTCTCCGCATGCACGCCAATGGCAGCCTGGAGATCGTATCAGCGCAGGCTGAGGACTCCGGCGTGTACTGGTGCAAGGTCTTTGACACAGTCAAGAGGAACGAGTCATGGGAGGTCAACGTGACAGTGTTGATGCGGCACGACGAGGCCGAGCCCTTCAACACGGGGTTTACGACCCTCATAGGGTGCGTGACAACACTCGTCCTGGTCCTCATGTACCTCTACCTGACCCCCTGCCGCTGTTGGTGCCGCAAGCAGCCCCCGCCGCCGGGTACCCCCAGCCCCGCCAACGACCAGTGCAGCGCCCAGTCCTCGATCCTGACCCCCCCCCCACTCACCACCACTGAGGGCCCAGGCCGCAAGGTCAGTAACAACAAGCATGTGGTGTTTCTGGAGCCCATCAAAGAGGTGTAGAACGGCCGGCTAATGGGCGGTTTTAGTTGTTTTGAGGCACCCCATCACCTCAGTCTTCTGACTCACCCATTGTGTCATAACACCAGACAGACAGCCATCTCCTACTGTACCTTCCCTCTACCCAACACCTCCCTCCTCTACTCCACCCCACTCCCAGAAAAAAGTTTGTTGGGCTACCCACCAGGCAGGGAGTTAGACACTGCCTCTCATTGTAGGGGTAAGGCAGCAGAGATAAAGAGAGGGAGTAGGGAAAGAGGCAGAGAGGCAGAAATAGAGATAGGAAGGGGAGGCAGGGAGACAGCAAGCAAGACAGCGAAAGAGAGCAGAGAAATGAAAACCCAGCATAAACTCAACTGGCCCAGACAGGTTTGACTGGACTGCTTTTCAGAGGAGTAAAGCTGCAAGGAGCCTGCATACTGAGTGAGAAACAGAGACACTGGGTTAGGGTGACTTTCCCAAAGTGTCGTGGTTTTTCAGAAATCCAGATTTGAAGACTCCTGGAATTACGAGGGGGAATATGCAGGAAATCAGGGAATTCTCCAACCAGGATTTCTGGAAAAATCATGGAATTTATGGAAAGTTACCTGAATTTTGTAACCCAACACTGGGTGAAAATCTATAACAAAACAAAACAGGATAGAGCTGTCCCTCTTAGCACGGCTTGAACCCTTCAATAAACCATATCTACTGTATGGATGCTTTGTCTAGAAACATAAAATCAATCAGCCATAATTGTACATCTTGAAAAGTTTTTTTATAGCAAGTCAGATTATCAGAATCAGATCTATAAATTATACACTTTAGAAGTAAGTACGATAGAGAAAATGTCATTTGAAACCCCACTGTAACCCTGTTGAATACCTTTGCTGTCGATTACAAAGAAAAGGAATAAACAGAAAATACAGTACGTGTGTAGAACGGTTGAACAGCAGACTGCTGTGATGAGAGGAGATAGAGGGGGCTGTTGCTGTTGAATGAGTTTCTTATTGACGTTCAGCCATGTTGGTTGCTACACTGACAAATACGGAATATTGAGCGACAAAAGTGCCACATAACTAAAGTTAAGGTAAATGTGTCGCTAGATTGAAAGGACTTTCCAAAAACAGACACCTTGTTGTTTTCCAACTGGAATTATTTACCTCCTCCGTCACCACGTACCCCAACACCCTTCTCCTCCCTCACACTTCTCCCCCTCCCTACTTCCTCTCTCTCTCTCTCTCACACACATCCTTTCTCTCTCAATCAGTTAATACATCTTAATTAATAAATTCACATTAGTTAATAAAGCTTATTGGACCGCAGAGGTAAATGTCTTCTGCCTTGTTATTGTCACGTGTCTGTGGCCAAGATTAGGGGAAGTCTTGTGTTTATACTCAAGGCTTTACGAGATATAATATGATATACAGTAGGGGAAAAAAGTATTTGATCCCCTGCTGATTTTGTACGTTTGCCCACTTACAAAGAAATGATCAGTCTATAATTTAATGGTAGGTTTATATGAACAGTGAGAGACAGAATGACAACAAAGAAATACAGAAAAACGCATGTTAAAAATGTTATAAATTGATTTGCATTTTAATGAGGGAAATAAGTACACTGCTCAAAAAAATAAAGGGAACACTTAAACAACACAATGTAACTCCAAGTCAATCACACTTCTGTGAAATCAAACTGTCCACTTAGGAAGCAACACTGATTGACAATAAATTTCACATGCTGTTGTGCAAATGGAATAGACAACAGGTGGAAATTATAGGCAATTAGCAAGACACCCCCAATAAAGGAGTGGTTCTGCAGGTGGTGACCACAGACCACTTCTCAGTTCCTATGCTTCCTGGCTGATGTTTTGGTCACTTTTGAATGCTGGCAGTGCTTTCACTCTAGTGGTAGCATGAGACGGAGTTTACAACCCACACAAGTGGCTCAGGTAGTGCAGCTCATCCAGGATGGCACATCAATGCGAGCTGTTGCAAGAAGGTTTGCTGTGTCTGTCAGCGTATTGTCCAGAGCATGGAGGCGCTACCAGGAAACAGGCCAGTACATCAGGAGACGTGGAGGAGGCCATAGGAGGGCAACAACCCAGCAGCAGGACCGCTACCTCCGCCTTTGTGCAAGGAGGAGCATGAGGAACACTGCCCGAGCCCTGCAAAATGACCTCCGGCAGGCCACAAATGTGCATGTGTCTGCTCAAACGGTCAGAAACAGACTCCATGAGGGTGGTATGAGGGCCCGACGTCCACAGGTGGGGGTTGTGCTTACAGCCCAACACCGTGCAGGACGTTTGGCATTTGCCAGAGAACACCAAGAATGACAAATTCGCCACTGGCGCCCTGTGCTCTTTACAGATGAAAGCAGGTTCACACTGAGCACATGTGACAGATGTGACAGAGTCTGGAGACGCCATGGAGAACGTTCTGCTGCCTGCAACATCCTCCAGCATGACCGGTTTGCTGGTGGGTCAGTCATGGTGTGGGGTGGCATTTCTTTGGGGGGCCGCACAGCCCTCCATGTGCTTGCCAGAGGTAGCCTTACTGCCATTAGGTACCGAGATGAGATCCTCAGACCCCTTGTGAGACCATATGCTGGTGCGGTTGGCCCTGGGTTCCTCCTAATGCAACACAATGCTAGTCCTCATGTAGCTGGAGTGTGTCAGCAGTTCCTGCAAGAGGAAGGCATTGATGCTATGGACTGGCCCGCCCGTTCCCCAGACCTGAATCCAATTGAGCACATCTGGGACATCATGTCTCGCTCCATCCACCAACGCCACGTTGCACCACAGACTGTCCAGGAGTTGGCGGATGCTTTAGTCCAGGTCTGGGAGGAGATCCCTCAGGAGACCATACGCCACCTCATCAGGAGCATGCCCAGGCGTTGTAGGGAGGTCATACAGGCACGTGGAGGCCACACACACTACTGAGCCTCATTTTGACTTGTTTTAAGGACATTACATCAAAGTTGGATCAGCCTGTAGTGTGGTTTTCCACTTTAATTTTGAGTGTGACTCCAAATCCAGACCACCATGGGTTGATAAATTGGATTTCCATTGATTATTTTTGAGTGATTTTGTTGTCAGCACATTCAACTATGTAAAGAAAAAAGTGTTTAATAAGATTATTTCATTCATTCAGATCTAGGATGTGTTATTTTAGTGTTCCCTTTATTTTTTTGAGCAGTGTATTTGACCCCTCTGCAAAACATGACTTAGTACTTGGTGACAGAACCCTTGTTGGTAATCACAGAGGTCAGACTTTTCTTGTAGTTGGCCACCAAGTTTGCACACATCTCAGGAGGGATTTTGTCCCACTCCTCTTTGCAGATCTTCTCCAAGTCATTAAGGTTTCGAGGCTGACGTTTGGCAACTCGAACCTTCAGCTCCCTCCACAGATTTTCTTTGGGATTAAGGTCTGGAGACTGGCTAGGCCACTCCAGAACCTTAATGTGCTTCTTCTTGAGCCACTCCTTTGTTGCCTTGGCCGTGTGTTTTGGGTCATTGTCATGCTGGAATACCTATCCACGACCCATTTTCAATGCCCTGGTTGAGGGAAGGAGGTTCTCACCCAAGATTTGACAGTACATGGCCCCGTCAAATGATGCGGTGAAGTTGTCCTGTCCCCTTAGCAGAAAAACACCCCCAAAGCATAATGTTTCCACCTCCATGTTTGACGGTGGAGATGGTGTTCTTGGGGTCATAGGCAGCATTCCTCCTCCTCCAAACACGGCGAGTTGAGTTGATGCCAAAGATCTCCATTTTGGTCTCATCTGACCACAACATTTTCACCCAGTTGTCCTCTGATTCATTCAGATGTTCATTGGCAAATTTCAGATGGGCATGTATATGTGCTTTCTTGAGCAGGGGGAACTTGCGGGCGCTGCAGGATTTCAGTCCTTCACGGCGTAGTGTGTTACCAATTGTTTTCTTGGTGACTATGGTCTCAGCTGCCTTGAGAGTGTAGTTCTGGGCTGATTCCTCACCGTTCTCATGCTCATTGCAACTCCACGAGGTGAGATCTTGCATGGAGCCCCAGGCCGAGGGATATTGACAGTTCTTTTGTGTTTCTTCCATTTGCGAATAATCACACCAATTGTTGTCACCTTCTCACCAAGCTGCTTGGCGATGGTCTATATAATCGATAATTTCGATAATTTGCAAATAAATTCATAAAACATCCTACAATGTGATTTTCTGGATTTTTTTTCTCATTTTGTCTGTCATAGTTGACGTGTACCTATGATGAAAATTACAGGCCTCTCATCTTTTTAAGTGGGAGAACTTGCACAATTGGTGGCTGACTAAATACTTTTTTGCCCCACTGTATATTAAATACTGGTTTTCTCATGTTGTCGCCGTACATGAAGCAGGGGTTATGATGCTCCATAATGTGTGTTTCAGTGTGTTTGTTTCAGTGTGTGGGTGAGAACAGGAAAGAAGGAAAGTACAAGTAGTGTAGCATTTACTAAACCCACATTTACTAGACCCATGTGTACTAAACCCACATTTACTAGACCCACATTTACTAGACCCACATTTACTAAACCCACATTTACTAAACCCACATTTACTAAACCCACATTTACTAAACCCACATTTACTAGACCCACATTTACTAGACCCACATTTACTAAACCCACATGTACTAAACCCACATTTTCTAAACCCACATTTTCTAAACCCACATTTTCTTAAACCACATGTACTAGACCCACATTTACTAGACCCACATGTACTAGACCTACATTTACTAGACCCACATTTACTAAACCCACATTTGCTAAACCCACATTTACTAAACCCACATTTACTAAACCCACATTTACTAGACCCACATTTACTAGACGCACATTTACTAAACCCACATTTTCAAAACCCACATTTACTAGACCCACATTTACTAGACCCACATTTACTAGACCCACATTTTCAAAACCCACATTTTCTAGACCCAAGTTTACTAAACCCACATTTACTAGACCCACATTTACTAGACCCACATTTACTAAACCCACATTTACTAGACCCACATTTCCTAAACCCAAATTTACTAAACCCACATTTTCTAAAACCACATTTACTAGACCCACATTTACTAGACCCACATTTACTAGACCCACATTTCCTAGACCCACATTTACTAGACCCACATTTACTAAACCCACATTTTCAAAACCCACATTTACTAAACCCACATTTACTAGACCCACATTTACTAGACCCACATTTACTAAACCAAAATGTACTAAACCCACATTTACTAGACCCACATTTACTAGACCCACATTTTCAAAACCCACATTTACTAAACCAAAATGTACTAAACCCACACATTATTGGATGCTTTACAGTAGTGCTTGGCCTGCTCTGGCCTCCTCTCAAACAAACAAACATAGGTAAAGACATGAACACAACACACGGCCCATTAAAAAGAAGATTGTGTCTCTCTTTTAGAAGTAGCAGACAACAATCGAGATCACACGTGTCAACCCAGTGTGATGGTTCCATGGCTGGCTGAACAGTCTCAGCGGGACTTGAATTTGAGCCACAGATCGTGTGTGAGGAGATCTGGTTATTGACCATTTGAGCTGTGTTGAGTGAGAGAGAGACTCTCCTCCCGTCCTTTCAGGTTTGGAGCTAAGTGCCTCAGTCATTTCAGTCTCCTCTTCTGTCTATTTTTTTTACTCTCCCCTCCCTCTCTCCTCTCCCTCCTGTCTCCTCTCCTCTCCTCTCCCCTCTCCTCTTTCCTGTCCCTCTTTCCTCTCCTGTCTCCTCCCTCTTTCCACTCCCCTCCCTCTCTCCTCTCCCTCCTGTCTCCTCTCCCTCCTGTCTCCTCTCCCCTCTCCTCTTTCCTGTCCCTCTTTCCTCTCCTGTCTCCTCCCTCTTTCCACTCCTCTCCCTCTCTCCTCTCCCTCTCCAATTCTCTGGTCTCCAGTAGAAAACCTTTTTAGCTCAGTGGCCTGATAAATATAAAGACTACAGCCATGAATCCAGATGGAGTATATATATATCTGTTCTATTGCCTCTTTATTAAGTAGATACATTCTGTGCTGGATTCCTTTTCAACACTGATATTTTCAATTAACGCTTCAGTTTTCATGTCTCTCTTATTCGTAAAGAAACATTCCTGTTTTCCTGATCCAACTAGTGTATATAATCGTGTGTGACGTCGCCAGAGCCAGGGCCAGGGCCTGGACGGTAAATGGCTGTGTTAGAGATGGATGTTGATGGTGCGTTACTGGCTGCCTGGCTCCGCGTGATTGGGTATTAAAAATGAAATACTGCGGTTAGCATCACAGTGATTGGAGGAAATTAAGAAATTGCACAACCGATTAACTCAATGTATCTACGACCGAGAAGAACTAAACGAAAAGAGGGAATACTTAGGAGGAAAGAATGAAAATTAAAAGGGGAATAAGCTACTTAAAAATGCAAAACAAGAATAAAGGAACTCTGTGTTGGCACATCGTCACATTAAACAGCATTAACAATGACAGTAAATATAGGTAGAATGGGTCTATTTACATTCCTTGGCAAAATGATAATAATAAAGCGGTTTGCTAGTCAACACAGAACTGCTTAAAATCTTGAGGACAATCAACAAAAAATTATACATCACTATAGCATTCAACAATTAAATAAAGACCTCCTCCTCCACCCCACAGACAATATCCCTCATTACAACCTGCCAGCAGCCAGCCAGCTCCCTGCACCCCCTCCTCCTCCACCCCACAGACAGTATCCCTCATTACAACCTCCCATCAGTCAGCCAGCTCCCTGCACCTCCTCCTCCACCCCACAGACAATATCCCTCATTACAACCTCCCATCAGCCAGCCAGCTCCCTGCACCCCCTCCTCCACCCAACAGACAGTATCCCTCATTACAACCTCCCAGCAGCCAGCCAGCTCCCTGCACCCCCTCCTCCACCCAACAGACAGTATCCCTCATTACAACCTCCCAGCAGCCAGCCAGCTCCCTGCACCTCCTCCTTCACCCCACAGACAGTATCCCTCATTACAACCTCCCAGCAATTAGAGTGTTGCTCCCCGGATGCCAATGATGTGGATGTCGATTAAGGCAGCCCCCTGCAACTAACTGATTCAGAGGAGTTGGGTTAAATGCGGAAGACACATTCCCCCCCCAGTCTGGGCTTCCATCCATTACCAGACAGACAAACAAAGCCTTCTTTACCCAGTGCTCCGCAACTCTTTACCTTATCCCCTGAAGTTGATAGCCGGCTTTTGTCAGTTTTTTGTTGTTGTTGTTGTTGAAAAGCTGATAAGTAAAATTGCTGCTGGCCAATTGTCCCGGGAGAAGAAGAAAAAAATCCCATTGCTAAATATTGCCTTTGAGCCTATCAGAGAGCATCTGGCCTCCCTTGACAAAAAAAAATAAGAAAATAATTTGCCAATCAGCGTCGAGCTAAAGTGAGTGAGCTCAACTGTGAATGGTCCTGGCACACCAAAACAAAGTGTCGAGGGGAAGCCATCTTGGATTTGACATCACTCCTATCAAATCCCATTGAGAGCCAACGTCATGGACAGAAAAACTTGAATGGTTGCATCTCGTTGTGTTGTCGTTCTCCGGTGGCTAGCTAGCCAGCCTTTTTCCTAAATTAGCCATGGATGGAGATAGGGATTTGGACTTGTGGTTTTACTTAATTCTCCATACTGGTCAATGATTATAATGGCAAGATTATAAAATTCATACATTGTTGTGCCCCTGGCCTGAGAGGATGGAAGTTCAATATGTACCTAAATGTAGAAGGCTAATGTTAACTAGCTAACGTTGCCCATGAGTGGAAGATAGGCTAGTGAGCAAGGATTTTAGCCAGGTAGCCTAGGACAACAAAAAATAAAAGCGTGTTCTGTATGACAGTGATAGACTGTTTTGTCAACATGAGAGGAGGATGGCATTGACGTTTCTCTACAAGTAGGGTGAGTCATCAATTTTTTTCTACTTGCACGAACCCAGCTTACGTTGATTGGATTAAATTGTTTTTGGTATCTTTTAGTTGTCACTGTATTAAACTAAGCAGAAGTGATTTGATGATGTTGAAATGTTGAAGTTGAAATAGTGCTGGATACAGTGGAGGAAGCTCCTGTTTTATTTGTGACTTGCGGTTTAACTCTCTGTGGTTCTAAATCAATAGTTTAGTGGTCTGAAAATATCGGGGAACATTAACGTGCTTGACCATTGCTGTAGGTCATGTAACTGTCTATTACTGTACATTCAATATGATTTGTGAATTTCACTGGACAGAGGTTGCTATCCAGTTTTGTGATAAAACAAAAAAGGTGTGGTTGAATTTGTTTCTGCCACTGTGTCTTCTTATTGCCTCGGCCTTTAGGCCTATATATCAAGGTCGCAAGGCATATGAATTAACAGGTTATAGATTAAACAACGCAATTATCACAATAATAATTAAACAATGCGTTTGAATTCACAAATGTATTTCACTGTTTTTAATATTGACCATCAACACAGCATCTACCGTGGTAGAAATGTGTTATTGAGGTTTATATTTTTTTTATTATAATCTAGATGCCTATGTTTATTAGGCTACTTTGCTTTTAAATACAATGCTCCTCCTAGCCTCCTTTCCTACCTTCCTTCTTGATCTCCTTCTTGGATTCCTACTTGATTTCCTTTTGTGGTCTCCTCCATGTTCTCCTTCTTGGACTCCTCCTTTGATCTCCTTGGTCTCCTTCTTGGACTCTTCAAGCTCCTACTTGGACTCCTCCATGTTCTCCTTCTTGGACTCCTCCTTTGATCTCCTTGGTCTCCTTCTTGGACTCTTCAAGCTCCTACTTGGACTCCTCCATGTTCTCCTCCTTCGGACTCTTCGACCTCCTCCTTGGCGAAAGTATATTGTTCTGCTAATAGCCCATCATGGTGGATGGCTTCTTTTGTATTCCAATGTATTGAATGAATGTATTAATTACAGTCATTTACCATTCTTTTTCTCACGGTGGAAATGTTGTTTGCAGAGTTCACGACCTAACTACACTTGTCATAAACAAGTGTTTGTAAACATGTTTTCAAAATGCCTCCAGCTGTCCATCGCTACAGTAAACCGAGAACTGTATTCTAAAAATCAAAACACATCTACAGTGGTACAAATATATTACTGAATTCAATAAAAAAAATATATACTGTTTAAAAATGTATACGTTTAATAGGCTACTGTGCAAAAACCAACACGACAATGAGATGTTTACTGTAGCCTACATAGTAAACAGCCTAATTCCTTACATAAGGGGGAGCAGGCCATGTCCAGACTTTCTTGGTGACCTCAAGTACTCATTAACTCTGTTTTTAATGCTTTTTTTCCGGGTTGCATCACTCATGGACAGAAACTTCTGAGACACAGTATTAATGAACACCCGGAGGTTCACTGGTAAGCCACATTTGCCTCTGGATCCATCCCATTTGGTATTCTGTTTCCGCTTATGGTATTGCTCTTCGGTTACACACCCTTGGAATAGCAGAGCGACATAACGATGTGTCGTTTCAGAGAGAAGCCAGCTGCCAGCCTACGACCAGGAATGGTGCATGACATCTGTTTCCTGCACAGCAATTTGAAGACTTTTTTGAAGTTATTGTTTTAATATATATATTTGTTTGTCTAATATTAGAAGGTTCTTTAAAGCGATTTTGAGTTGTCAAAGTGCCGCATTGTGAAGAAAAAAAAAATAATAATAAAAATGTTGTGGTTTCTTTTTATCCAAATGTTGAATAGACATGCAGACAAATTAATTAAACACAGGAAGGGAAAAGAGAAAT
Organism: Salmo trutta; assembly: GCF_901001165.1. Lineage (NCBI taxonomy): Eukaryota > Metazoa > Chordata > Actinopteri > Salmoniformes > Salmonidae > Salmo > Salmo trutta. Next base: position 3,810,745 of record NC_042970.1, on the reverse strand, counting down.
AATAGCTTACCGTCTGTAGTCATCAAAACAATTAGGCTAAATACATTTATATTGTTTTGTTAGGTAACGGATCGGCTCTCGGATCTCATTAAAGAGGCGGCTTCTATCTTCAATATAATCATTCATTCAGAAGGTTAAACCCATAGGTCTTAGGCCTGCAGTAAATTAAACTACCAGATTAATTTGTCATTAGATTATAATAATTGTAACGCTTGGACGTCGTGGGTGTGGAGTCAGGCGCAGGAAGCAGAAAACGTTTGGTACAATGCTTATTTAATAAGTACCACAAAAGAGAATATGCTCAAAACAACAAGGCGTAAAAAAGCCCAAAGTCCAAAACACGATCCACTTAAACAAACACAGTGAAACTGAACGTAACACACACAGAACAGGTGGGGAGACGGGCTTAAATAACACAACTAATCACCTAATTGACACAGGTGCAAATAATAAAGGCAAAACCAACAGAAAAGGAAAAAGGGATCGGTGGCAGCTAGTAGGCCGGTGACGACGACCGCCACCCGAACAGGGAGAGGAGCCACCCTCGGTAGGAGTCGTGACAATAATCCATGCCTTCTGGGAATGTTAAAAAGTCCAAAAGTTATTGGTGGAGTTAGAAATTCGTCTGACAGAAGTATTAAAAAAAATAAAAATCAACCAAAGTCAGCCTTTAAATGCTTTATTTTCTAAATGTTGAAAGAGTGTGTGGGCAACGGGGAGAAAGAAAATGGTGCAGTTTGAGGCCATGTGGCGGAGATTGATGCGGGCACTGGAGATGGGGGGGTGTGAGCAGGTGCGTCTGGACAGGGTTGATGTAGTTGTCGTTTGTACGTGTATGTTACGTACACCTCTTGGCGGAGGGAACGCAACACCCTGCTACAACTCAACTCCCCGTGGAGTGAAAAAGGTATGTGATCGTAGGTGCAGGGGAAGGACGACAGAGGCAGAGAATATTACCGTTTACTGGGAATTTATTTCCTTCACACGGTAATGTGGGGAAAAGGGGCTGGATGGAACCAAGGCAAAGAAAGTAAAAGTTAGAGTCCCATCTAACTTACCTACCAACTATTTACCTAATCTTTTAGCACCACCTGGCGCGTTATCCAAAATACAGGGGGTGGTCAGCCCAGGTCTTACCTATTGTGCATAGACAGAGAATATACTATGGGTATATGTATTCCCGCAGGCCTCTTGCCTAAAGAGTGTGTTCCCCTTCCCCCCTGGGAACAAATCAAACAGAATAATTCCTAACTTAAAGTGAACAACTTCAATAATCAAAAGCACTAAGTCCTATTGATTATTATTATTTGACCATGCTGGTCATTTATGAACATTTTAACATCTTGACCATGTTCTGTTATAATATCCACCCGGCACAGCCAGAAGAGGACTGGCCACCCCTCATAGCCTGGTTCCTCTCTAGGTTTCTTCCTAGGTTTTTGGCCTTTCTAGGGAGTTTTTCCTAGGGAGTTTTTCCTAGCCACCGTGCCTCTTTCACATGCATTGCTTGCTGTTTGGGGTTTTAGGCTGGGTTTCTGTACAGCACTTTGAGATTTCAGCTGATATACAAAGGGCTATATAAATAAATTTGATTTGATTTGATTTGATTTATTGGAATACACATACCTTAGAAGTAGCGGTTACAAAATACTTTCATCAACATTTTCACGGACTAACAACACAGGACATTAAAGAAACTCTCTCCTCCTGACAAAGGAACACTGGTTTTTATCCAGCTGAAGAAGGAGTTGGTAATTGAAGACAGCTGTTTCCCCTGACGAGCGGGAGGGTTCAGAGCTCCAATCATCGATGGGGCCGACCAATCAGCTGTTTGAGGAATCCAGGATTCCATTTACTGAAATACACACACACACACACACACATAAAAACCCACAACAACACAGAAGCTGTGGGACTTAACAGTGTATGTTTTATTGTCTAAAAATATACAATAAAATCGTACAAAAAAAAAGTCGGGGAAAATTAAAAGCTTGCAACACGTATTCTGATGATTTATTATTCATTATTCATTATGAATAGAATGCATTGGATTTATTTAGTTTAAATTCTCCATTGTAAACCACAATTTCACAAATAATTGAACACACACACACAACATAAGCAGATTAACTTGGTCAAAAACATTTCTTTATTAAAAACTATATGTTGGTACTTATTTATTTTGATCCAAAGCCACACATGAGCGAGTCAGTCAGCTTTACGCTGACAATTATAGATTTATGCTGCAAAATAGCCTACTAAATAGGCCAAGCCTAAATGAATATATTACATTTCCTAAATTGTAATGCTGAATAAAATACACATTATTTCTGATTGTCTTTAGCAATTACTATTTGGATTATAATAAATTCGTATATTTGTAGGCGTTGTTGCATTTTTCATCAGGTCTGTGATATTTCAGTTAGAAATGTAAAACTTTAGAGTACTTAAGCCTCGAATACATTGTAAGTGAATCCCCTTTTTGTCCTTTAGGCTACACTTTACAATAGGACTCAACTCTGAAGCATTTCACAAGCATTTTGCTACACTCGCAATAACATCTGCTAACCATGTGTATGTGACCAATAAAGTTGGATTTGATTTGATTCGAAATGTTGACTGACAGCAGCATCTATCAGTAGCCTAAACTGTGGCCCAAATTGGGGGATTTTTCACACCTAGCCGAGCTATTAGACTATCCGTTTGTAAATTAACGGCGGTGTGAATGTACATTTCATAAATAAATGCAATAGCTTAGTTCTTCAAAATATGGGCAACCTTTTTCCACTCCCTCTCCTTGCTGGACTCTCTTTCATTCAGTTTCTTCTTCACATCAGCAAAGAAGTACAGAGTTTCAGAAACTCACTTCATTTAGAGGGACCATCACTCTCACACTGTGGTAAATAAAAACAGTTTGTTATTTAGAATGATTTCATTCTGTTTTTAGAGGGAGAGAAAACAAAGGCGCACCATCCCTATTTTTCGAAAATCATCAGTCCACAGGTCAAGTGTAATTGCGCCATTGTATTTACTCCAGGACCACCCGCCAGCAAATTTGTTTTGCCTGATTCAGGACTCTAGTGACGTAGAAGAGGGATTCATGGACTAAAACATTCACACCTTCATTCGTTTACAAAAAGATCGATCAATGCTCTAACTCCCCCTTGTGGTGCAATGACAGAATGACGCAATCTACCACAATCTGCCACCATTTACCACAATCTGCCACCATCTACCACAAATGCGGCATAAGGAAGCTTGTCTATATCTACAAGCTGACCAATAGAATAGGTAGCATAAAAATGTTCTACTATAGTAGATTGACATAGGCTAGTGATTTTTGCTGTCCGTTACTCGTCTTGTTGGCTGAGGGAAAGTAAATGTGGACAGTTATTCTAACATGTTTAAATTACACATCATAATTTGGTAAGAAGAGCCACACGTTGTTGCATTCTCGACTTCCATGTTCTGTTAATATGAATGACCATATTCTAAATGTGATTTGTCATTCTGAGGACTGTGGGTGGACGCCCTAATCAGGTTAAGCAACCAATGCATATGGGTCTGGTACATTTCTCAAATGTCCGGTAAATTAAAATGTTTCTGGTCAAATGCGTGTGTGCGTGTGTGTATGTGTGTGTGTGTGTGTGTGTGTGTGTGTGTGTGTGTGTGTGTGTGTGTGTGTGTGTGTGTGTGTGTGTGTGTGTGTGTGTATAATTTATCTGAGAGCAAAAGAGTTTACATTAAAAGATTTAAAGAGCAGATAGAAATCAGGTACATTTACACCAACACTTGAAATGTTCCTTCTTCTGTGGCTGATACACACTAACACACTAACACACACACTAACACACACACTAACACAATAACACACACACTAACAAACTAACACACACACTAACACACACACTAACACACTAACACACACGCTAACACACTAACACACACTAACACACTAACACACACACTAACACACACACTAACACACACTAACACACTAACACACACACTAACACACTAACACACTAACACACACATTAACACACTAACACACTAGCACACACACTAACAAACACACTAACACACTAACACACACACTAACACACACACACTAACACACACACTAACACACACACTAACACACTAACACACACACTAACACACACTAACACACACTAACACACACTAACACACACACTAACACAATAACACACACTAACACACACACTAACACACACACACACTAACACACACACACACCAACACACACTAACACACACACTAACACACACACTAACACACACACACACACTAACACACACACACACACTAACACACACACTAACACACACACTAACACACACACTAACACACACACTAACACACACACACACACACACTAACACACACACTAACACACACTAACACACACACTAACACACACACTAACACACAAACACACAAACACACACTAACACACACACTAACACACACACTCACTAACACACTAATACACTAACACACACTAACACACACACACTCACTAACATACACACACACACACACACACACACACACACTCACTCACTAACACACTAACACACACACTAACACACACACTAACACACACTAACGCACTAACACACACTAACACACACACTCACTAACACACTAACACACACTAACACACTAACACACACACACACTAACACACTAACACACACTAACACACACTAACACACACACTACCACACACACTAACACACAAACACACGTACACACTAACACACACACACTAACACACACTAACACACACTAACACACACACTAACACACACACTAACACACTAACACACACTAACACGAACACACTAACACACTAACACACACAAACACACACACACACACTAACACACTAACACACACTAACACACTAACACACACACTAACACACAAACACACACACACACTAACTCACACACTAACACACACACTAACACACTAACACACACTAACACACACACTAACACACACACTAACACACTAACACACACAAACACACTAACACACTAACACACTAACTAACACACTAACACACTCACTAACACACACACTAACACACACACACTAACACACACACTAACACACACAAACACACACACTAACACACTAACACACACTAACACACACACTAACACACATTAACACACACACTAACACACACAAACACACACACTAACACACTAACACACACTAACACACACACTAACACACATTAACACACACACACACTAACACACACTAACACACACACTAACAAACACACTAACACACACACTAACACACTAACACACACTAACACACACACACACTTAAACACACACTAACACACTAACACACACACACACACTCACTAACACACACACTCACTAACACACTAACACACACACTAACACACACACTCACTAACACACTAACACACACACTAACACACACACTCACTAACACACTAACACACACACTAACACACTCACTAACAAATGCACACTAAACACACACACACACACACACTAAAACACACACTAACTAACACACTAACACACACACTAACACTAACACACACAAACACACACAATAACACACACACTAACACAAACACACCCACATACTAACACACACACTAACACACACTAAAACACACACTAACTAACACTCTAACACACACACTAACACTAACACACACAAACACACACAATAACACACACACTAACACACACAAACACACACACACATACTAACACACACACTAACACACACACACACACACTAAAACACACACTAACACAAACACTAACACACACACTAAAACACACACACACACACTAAAACACACTAACACACGCACTAACACTAACACACACAAACACACACTAACACACACACACACACACACACACACACACACACACACACACACACACACACACACACACACATACTAACACACACACTAACACAGACACACACACATACTAACACACACACGAACACACACTAAAACATACACTAACTAACACTAACACACAAACTAACACTAACACACACAAACACACACAATAACACACACACTAACACACACATACACACACACATACTAACACACACACTAACACACACACTAAAACACACACTAAAACACACACTAACACAAACACTAACACACACACTAAAACACACACATACACACACAAACACACATTAACACACACACACACACACACACTAACACACTAACACACACTAACACACTAACACACTCACTAACACACTCACTAACACACTAACACACTAACACACACACTAACACACACACTAACACACACACTAACACACACACTAACACACACACACTAACACACACAAACACACAAAACACACACACTAACACACTAACACACACTAACACACACACTAACACACACTAACACACACACTACACACACTAACACACACACACACTAACACACACACTCACTAACACACTAACACACACACTAACACACACACTAACACACACACTAACACACACACTAACACACACTAACACACACACTAACACACACAAACACACACACTAACACACACTAACACACTAACACACACACACACTTAAACACACACTAACACACTAACACACACTAACACACACACACACACTCACTAACACACACACACACTCACTAACACACACACACTAACACACACACTAACACACACACTCACGAACACACTAACACACACACTAACACACACACTCACTAACACACTAACACACACACTAACACACTAACACACACACTCACTAACAAATGCAAACTAAAACACACACACACTAAAACACACACTAACTAACACACTAACACACACACTAACACTAACACACACAAACACACACAATAACACACACACTAACACACACACACACATACTAACACACACACTAACACACACACTAAAACACACACTAAAACACACACTAACACAAACACTAACACACACACTAAAACACACACACACACACACACTAAAACACACTAACACTAACACACACAAACACACACTAACACACACACACACACACACACACACACACACATGCTAACACACACACTAACACACACACTAAAACACAAACTAACACACACCCTGAGCCCTCCTCTCTCCTGAGGACTTTCCTCCTCTCTCTCCTGAGGGCTTCTTTCCTCTCTCTCCTGAGGGCTTCCTTCCTCTCTCCTGAGGACTTTCCTCCTCACACTACTGAGGGCTTCCTTCCTCTCTCCTGAGGACTTTCCTCCTCTCACTACCGAGGGCTTCCCTCCTCTTTCTACTGAGGGCTTTCCTCCTCTCACTACTGAGGGCTTCCCTCCTCTCTCCTGAGGACTTCCTTCCTCTCACTACTGAGGGCTTTCCTACTCTCACTACTGAGGGCTTCCTTCCTCTCTCCTGAGGACTTTCCTCCTCTGACTACTGAGGGCTTCCCTCCTCTCTCCTGAGGGCTTCCTTCCTCTCACTACTGAGGGCTTCCCTCCTCTCACTACTGAGGGCTTCCTTCCTCTCACTACTGAGGGCTTCCCTCCTCTCACTACTGAGGGCTTCCTTCCTCTCATTGCTGAGGGCTTCCTTCTGATCTGTGTTTATGGATTATTTATGCTAACTGTGAGCTTGATATCACACTTCAAATGGAAACATGTAGCCCATTTTTGGGGTATTGCATTGCAGAGATTAAACAGTGCTCCCAACAGCCATCAAAGGAAAATTCAAAGCTGTATTTTGGCTGTTCCTAGGTTAAGAGGTAAGCTTGTCCCATCCGGTCATTATAATATAAAATATTAACTATTCTTACTGGTTTCGACAATACTTTCTTACTGTTTACAAGACCAACTAGAAACCTTTCAGAAACCGGTAGGCCTAGGAGGACAGTGTTCGGAGTGTACTAGAGGACAGTGTTCGGAGTGTACTAGAGGACAGTGTTCGGAGTGTACTAGAGGACAGTGTTCAGAGTGTACTAGAGGACAGTGTTCGGAGTGTACAAGAGGACAGTCTTCGGAGTGTACTAGAGGACAGTGTTCGGAGTGTACTAGAGGACAGTGTTCAGAGTGTACTAGAGGACAGTGTTCGGAGTGTACTAGAGGACAGTGTTCGGAGTGTACTAGAGGACAGTGTTCAGAGTGTACTAGAGGACAGTGTTCAGAGTGTACTAGAGGGCAGTGTTCTGAGTGTACTAAAGGACAGTGTTCGGAGTGTACTAGAGGACAGTGTTCGGAGTGTACTAGAGGACAGTGTTCAGAGTGTACTAGAGGACAGTGTTCGGAGTGTACTAGAGGACAGTGTTCGGGGTGTACTAGAGGACAGTGTTCAGAGTGTACTAGAGGACAGTGTTCAGAGTGTACTAGAGGACAGTGTTCGGAGCATACTAGAGGGCAGTGTTCTGAGTGTACTAGAGGACAGTGTTCAGAGTGTACTAAAGGACAGTGTTCGGAGTGTACTAAAGGACAGTGTTCAGAGTGTACTAGAGGACAGTGTTCAGAGTGTACTGGAGGACAGTGTGTGGAGTGTACTAGAGGACAGTGTCCGGGGTGTACTAGAGGACAGTGTTTAGAGTGTCCTAGAGGACAGTGTTCGGAGTGTACTAGAGGACAGTGTTCGGAGTGTACTAGAGGACAGTGTTCGGAGTGTACTAGAGGACAGTGTTCAGAGTGTACTAGAGGGAAGTGTTCGGAGTGTCCTAGAGGACAGTGTTCGGAGTGTACTAGAGGACAGTGTTCGGAGTGTCCTAGAGGACAGTGTTCAGAGTGTCCTAGAGGACAGTGTTCGGAGTGTACTAGAGGACAGTGTTCGGAGTGTACTAGAGGACAGTGTTCGGAGTGTACTAGAGGACAGTGTTCGGAGTGTACTAGAGGACAGTGTTCGGAGTGTACTAGAGGGCAGTGTTCGGAGTGTACTAGAGGACAGTGTTCAGAGCATACTAGAGGGCAGTGTTCGGAGTGTACTAAAGGACAGTGTTCGGAGTGTACTAGAGGGCAGCGTTCTGAGTGTACTAGAGGACAGTGTTCGGAGTGTACTAAAGGGCAGTGTTCGGAGTGTACTAGAGGACAGTGTTCGGAGTGTACTAAAGGGCAGTGTTCGGAGTGTACTAGAGGACAGTGTTCGGAGTGTACTAGAGGACAGTGTTCGGAGTGTACTAGAGGACAGTGTTCGGAGTGTACTGGAGGACAGTGTTCGGAGTGTCCTAAAGGACAGTGTTCGGAGTGTACTAGAGGACAGTGTTCAGAGTGTACTAGAAGACAGTGTTCAGAGTGTACTAGAGGACAGTGTTCAGAGTGTACTAGAGGACAGTGTTTGGAGTGTACTAGAGGACAGTGTTCAGAGTGTACTAGAGGACAGTGTTCAGAGTGTACTAGAGGACAGTGTTCAGAGTGTACTAGAGGACAGTGTTCAGAGTGTACTGGAGGACAGTGTTCGGAGTGTACTAGAGGACAGTCTTCGGAGTGTACTAGAGGGCAGTGTTCGGAGTGCCATCAAACCCCTACAACTCATCCAGAACGCCGCAGCCCGTCTGGTGTTCAACCTTCCCAAGTTCTCTCACGTCACCCCGCTCCTCCGCTCTCTCCACTGGCTTCCAGTTGAAGCTCGCATCCGCTACAAGACCATGGTGCTTGCCTACGGAGCTGTGAGGGGAACGGCACCTCCGTACCTTCAGGCTCTGATCAGGCCCTACACCCAAACAAGGGCACTGCGTTCATCCACCTCTGGCCTGCTCGCCTCCCTACCTCTGAGGAAGCACAGTTCCCGCTCAGCCCAGTCAAAACTGTTCGCTGCTCTGGCACCCCAATGGTGGAACAAGCTCCCTCACGATGCCAGGACAGCGGAGTCAATCACCACCTTCCGGAGACACCTGAAACCCCACCTCTTTAAGGAATACCTGGGATAGGATAAAGTAATCCTTCTAACCCCCCCCCTTTAAAAGATTTAGATGCACTATTGTAAAGTGGTTGTTCTACTGGATATTATAGGTGAATGCACCAATTTGTAAGTCGCTCTGGATAAGAGCGTCTGCTAAATGACTTAAATGTAAATGTAAATGTAATGTGTCCTAGAGGGCAGTGTTCGGAGTGTACTAGAGGACAGTGTTCGGAGTGTACTGGAGGACAGTGTTCGGAGTGTTCTAGAGGGAAGTGTTTGGAGTGTACTAGAGGACAGTGTTCGGATTGTACTAGAGGACAGTGTTCAGAGTGTACTAGAGGACAGTGTTCAGAGTGTACTAGAGGGCAGTGTTCTGAGTGTACTAAAGGACAGTGTTCGGAGTGTACTAGAGGACAGTGTTCGGAGTGTACTAGAGGACAGTGTTCAGAGTGTACTAGAGGACAGTGTTCGGAGTGTACTAGAGGACAGTGTTCGGAGTGTACTAGAGGACAGTGTTCGGAGTGTACTAGAGGACAGTGTTCAGAGTGTACTAGAGGACAGTGTTCGGAGTGTACTAGAGGACAGTGTTCGGAGTGTACTAGAGGACAGTGTTCAGAGTGTACTAGAGGACAGTGTTCGGGGTGTACTAGAGGACAGTGTTCAGAGTGTACTAGAGGACAGTGTTCAGAGTGTACTGGAGGACAGTGTATGGAGTGTACTAGAGGACAGTGTCCGGGGTGTACTAGAGGACAGTGTTTAGAGTGTCCTAGAGGACAGTGTTCGGAGTGTACTAGAGGACAGTGTTCGGGGTGTACTAGAGGACAGTGTTCGGAGTGTACTAGAGGACAGTGTTCAGAGTGTACTAGAGGGAAGTGTTCGGAGTGTCCTAGAGGACAGTGTTCGGAGTGTACTAGAGGACAGTGTTCGGAGTGTCCTAGAGGACAGTGTTCAGAGTGTCCTAGAGGACAGTGTTCGGAGTGTACTAGAGGACAGTGTTCGACTCAACAATTCAAGCAGGAGCTGTCTTTTTTTCCAATAAAAAAAACTTCTTTCATCTTAGCATTGCTCATAGACTGGTTATGAAATACGTTTTCCCACTAGCTCAGAATGTTAGTGTGTGTGTATTAGTCTTAGTGTTTGTGTGTTAGCCTGTGTGTGTTAGAGTGTGTGTCAGTGTGTTAGTGTGTGTGTTAGTGTGTTAGTGTGTAGCGTGTGTGTTAGCACACACACACACACACACACACACAAACAAACACACACTCCGCTGCCACTTCTCACTGCCTGTGTGTTTAGTGTTTAGGCCTAACTGAGCAGCTCAGCTCTAACAGTGTTTTTACACAGCTAGATTTATGGGGGTACATTTGATTGCAGTACTAATAAGGAAATAGCCTTTAGATTCTCTGTCAACTTAATTGGTTGCCAACTCAGTGGACTGATTACAGAGGTCTGTCACCACTAACTCCCTGTGTGTGTGTGTATGTGTGTGTGTGTGTGTGTGTGTGTGTGTGTGTGTGTGTGTGTGTGTGTGTGTGTGTGTGTGTGTGTGTGAGAGAGTCTGTCAGCCACAGGGGGAAGAAGTGTTGTTTACAGACATTATGTTTAATGTTTTGGTGTAAATGTTCCTGAAATTAAAAAAAGACACACACACACACACACACACATTTCACAGCAAGAACTGGGAGTTAGTGGTGACAGACCTCTGTAATCAGTCCACTGAGTTGGCAACCAATTAAGTTGACGGAGAATCTAAAGGCTGTTTCCTTAATCAAATGTAGCTGTAAATGTATCTAGCTGTGTAAAAACACTATTAGAGCTGAGCTGCTCAGTTAGGCCTAAACACTAAACACACAGGCAGAGAGAAGTGGCAGCGGAGTGTGTGTTTGTGTGTGTGTGTGTGTGTGTGTGTAGACAAATGAGAGCAATAGCTTGGCTTTGATCAAACATTTTAGCAAGCACAGATTTTTACTTTGCCAGTTCTTGCTGTGAAATGTTTCACCGCTCTTCCACCAAGGCACCTGCAAGTCCCCGGACATTTCTGGGAGGAATGGCCCTAGCCCTCACCCTCCGATCCAACAGGTCCCAGATGTGCTCATTGGGATTGAGATTCGGGCTCTTCACTGGCCATGGCAGAACACTGACATTCCTGTCTTGCAGGAAATCACACAGAGAACGAGCAGTGTGGCTGGTGGCATTGTCATGCTGGAGGATCATGTCAGGATGAGCCTGCAGGAAGGGTACCACATGAGGGAGGAGGATGTCTGCCCTGTAACGCACAGCGTTGAGATTGCCTACAATGACAACAAGCTCAGTCCGATGATGCTGTGACACACCGCCTCAGACCATGAAAGACCCTCCACCTCCAAATCGATCCCGCTCCAGAGAACAGGCCTCGGTGTAACGCTCATTCCTTCGACAATAAATGCAAATCCGACCATCACCCCTGCTGAGACAAAACCCGCGACTCGTCAGTGAAGAGCACTTTTTGCCAGTCCTGTCTGGTCCAGCGACGGTGGGTTTGTGCCCATAGGCGACGTTGTTGCCGGTGATGTCTGGTGAGGACCTGCCTCACAACAGGCCTAAAAGCCCTCAGTCAAGCCTCTCTCAGCCTATTGTGGATAGTCTGTGCACTGATGGAAAGATTGTGCATTCCTGGTGTAACTCGGGCAGTTGTTGTTGCCATCCTGTACCTGTCCCGCAGGTGTGATGTTAGAATGTACCGATCCTGTGCAGGTGTTGTTACACGTGGTCTGCCACTGCGAGGACGATCAGCTGTCCGTCCTGTCTCCCTGTAGCGCTGTCTTAGGCATCTCACAGTACGGACATTGCAATTTATTGCCCTGGCCACATCTGCAGTCCTCATGCCTCCTTGCAGTGTGCCTAAGGCATGTTCATGCAGATGATCAGGGACCCTGGACATCTTTCTTTTGGTGTTTTTCAGAGTCAGTAGAAAGGCCTCTTTAGTGTCCTACGTTTTCATAACTGTGACCTTAATTGCCTACCGTCTGTAAGCTGTTAGTGTCTTAACAACCGTTCCACAGGTACATGTTCATTAATTGTTTATGGTTCATTGAACAAGCATAGGAAACAGTGTTTAAACTCTTTACAAGGAAGATCTGTGAAGTTATTTTGATTTTTTTACGAATTATAATTATCTTTGAAAGACAGGGTCCTGAAAAAGGGACATTTCTTTTTTGCTGACTTTGCGTTAAATGTTGCTGGCGAGTGGGGGGGAACAAGTTGAGAAGATTCTCTGTAAGTATTCAACCATGCTTGATATGATAGACATTTCCCCTCTGCATGTGGTCATGAAGCTAGAAGCTAGCTAGCTAGCTAGCCCTAGCAAAGATTCAACATCTGCTTTCAAATATGAATATACCACAGAAAGTTCTAACAAAACAGTTCAAGTGGTGAGAAAGTGCCCATGCTTAAGCACACACACCACACATGATGTTGCTCTTCCAGAGCCAAAGAGATGGGGATTTTGGTGTCCCGAATATTGAGTGGATGTAAACTGATATCAGACATGCTCAACAGTGATGATGTGACAGTTAGGGAATTAGCCAGAGCCTCCCTCCGTCTGGACCTACAGGGGAAGGAAAGTTCCACTGGCCAGGACAACTTCCTGGACTTCAAGAGGAAAGCCAATGGAAAATTGGACACTCTTGCTGCGGGCTTTGGAGTCCGGTCAGATTGGCTGGACCTCAATGACCTGTGCAACTGGACTGGAGCTCAGGTGGACACGGACTGATATGCAAACTGAGCCAGTGACTTTCTCTGATGCAGTTGCGGCAGATCGCGGTGTTGTTGTGGAGGCATTTGTCACCCATTGTGGAACATCTCATCTTACATCCAGGACAACACTTCTTGGTATCAGACGGATGCAGCTACTGCAACACTGGACTGGCCTGAGGCTGCAGGGGAAACTCACTGCTCTGCACTGTGCTAACCAATATGTCACCCGTTCCAAGTGCCAGAATGCTGCAGTTGGAGAGGACATTCTCACCTTTACCGTTAAAACGAGGTTGCAAGTTCTACCAACAAAATATAATCAGATACTCTGGTACCCTTCAAACCGTGACCAATTTTGTATTCTACATGAGTCAAATTGAATGGAGGTCATTGCCCATGTTGTGAATGGCTGCTGTTCATTCAAGGATTGTTACATTGCTAGACATGTTGACCTGAAAGCCAGTGAGGTGAGACAAGTGGTCGCACCAACAGCACACATGCAGTAACATTGTTGTGTAAACAGGAAGCTGGTTTGATGTTGAAGATGATTTTGTTTTCCTGTTTGTCAAATAAACCAGATATTGTTGTTGTTGTTGTGGGGGGGCAGGGGGAGGTGCTGATGTTGTTGGGGGGGGGCAGGGGGGGTGTTCATGTTGTTGGGGGGGCCAGGGGGAGGTGCTCATGTTGTTGGGGGGGCAAGGGGGAGGTGCTCATGTTGGGGGGGGGGGGCAGGGGGAGGTGCTGATGTTGTTGGGGGGGCCAGTGGGAGGTGCTCATTTAACGGCCTCATGGATCAGGCTTTTGCAAAGAAGCTGCTTAAATACCAGCCCCTCATGGTACTCTTGGACAGCCTCGGGTGGAGGTGCAAGCAGGCTGGAACAGCCTCAGGTGGAGGTTAAAGCAGGCTGGAACAGCCTTGGGTGGAGGTACAAGCTGGCTGGAACAGCCTCGGGTGGAGGTACAAGCTGGCTGGAACAGCCTCAGGTGGAGGTGCAAACTGGCTGGAACAGCCTCAGGTGGAGGTGCAAGCTGCCTGGAACAGCCTCAGGTGGAGGTGCAAGCTGGCTGGAGCAGCATCGGGTGGAGGTACAAGCTGGCTGGAACAGCCTCGGGTGGAGGTGCAAGCAGGCTGGAACAGCCTCGGGTGGAGGTGCAAACAGGTGGCGCTGATATTCGGCAGTA